>NC_142435.1:115491212-115794242 GCF_059453495.1 Arachis ipaensis | reverse complement strand
CTTCGAAATGATATATAATTTTTCATAGTTGCTATGCTGTTAGGTGATGCGCACGCGTGGATGACGCGTACGTGTGACTTGGCAAAAGTTCAATCCACGCGTACGCGTGACAGAGCTACATGCTGGACGTATCAGAAAACGTTGGGGGCGATTTCTAGGCTGTTTTTGACCCAATTTTTGGCCCAGAAAATACAGATTAGAGGCTATAGAGTAGAGGATTCATGCATACAATATTCATTCACACAAATTTAGTTTTTAGATGTAGTTTCTAGAGAGAGAGGCTCTCTCCTCTCTCTAGATTTTAGGATTTCTCTTAGTTTTAGGTTTATTTCTTCTCAATTCCAGGTTCAATATTCCTTTAATTTAGTTTCTCTTCTACTTTTATTGGTTCTAGCATTCTAGTTTATTTATTTTCCCAATTTAGCTTTATGAATTCTAATGTTAGACTTGATTTCCTATTTAATGCAATTTGAGGTATTTCAGATTTATGATTGTTCTATGTTATTGATGCTTTCACTTGGTTGTTTGGATTTTACATTTCCTATTACTTTTCTATGTCTTTATGTTATGTCTTCCAAGTGTTTGATAAGATGCTTGGAAGGGTTTTAAGTTAGATTTTTATGATTCTTGGCTTTGGTAGAGTAATTGGAGACTCTTGAGTTATCAAACTCCTTTGTTGATTGATAATTGAAAGTTGCTGGTTGATTTGGATCCCTCTAAAGCTAGTCTTTTCTTGGGAGTTGACTAGGACTTGAGGAATCAAATTGATTAGTCCACTTGACTTTCCTTTATTCGGTAAGGGTTAACTAAGTGGGAGCAATGAACAATTCTCATCACAATTGATAAGGATAACTAGGATAGGACGTCTAGTTCTCATACCTTGCCAAGAGGTTTTCTAGTTATTAATTTACTTTCTTGCAATTTACATTCCTTGTTCAACCTTTCAAAAACCCAAAAAAAGATACCTTTCCATAACCAATTATAAGCAACACACCTCCCTGCAACTCTTTGAGAGACGACCCGAGGTTTAAATACTTCGGTTTATTTTTATTGGATTTGCTTTAATGACAAACAAGTTTTTTTTTGTACGAAAGGATTCTTTGTTGGTTTAGAAACTATACTTACAACGAGGATTTATTTGTGAAATTCTTTACTAGCAAAAATTCGTTCGTCATACCTCAAAATGTATGACAGGTATACTCTATTTGCCTTATCCAGGTTCATGCAAGTCTAGTTGGGTGGTTGTGGTTAAGACTAAGTCAAGAGGCCGCATCGAGTCTGATGGGATAGAAGGTCAGGAACCTGATCAAATTGATGACCCAACTCCTTCGAAAATGGTGGTTGATATCGGTGATCTGATCACTCTTAGGTCGACTTTTATGGATGATGACATCATTGATCTTGAAATAGATGACAACGCGCTACCACTAGAGGACGATGATCTTCAAGAAGAAGACGGGGTCGATGGCGACGAAGAAGAGGAAGACGAGTTTGATGATCAGGAAACTACCTCAGAAGAGGAAGATGGTAAACCAGAGGAAGAAGATGATGAATCTAAATAGGTTTAATGTAAATATAGTTCTATCTTATCTATTTCTTTATCAAACTTGGGAAAGAATGTAATATAATTAGCATTGTTTCAGATATTTTAATTACCATCATTTCGTACTTTTAATTTGTATATTTTGATATTTCACATCAGGTTTAAAGCACTGTTTCAATTATTAATTATCATAAGGCATATTATAAATAATGGACGGAAAAAATTATTTAAAAATAATCTACTGTCGAAAACAATCCAATTAATTTTCCAAAAAAACTTAGAAAAAATATTTCCGTCGGCTTTTACCATTTGATTAGGGGGGCGAAGCCGTATGCTCTGGCGCCAATGTTATCATCGGAAAATCTCTGATGGTAAGTTGCAACATATTTCATTTTTTAATAGTCATATTCCGATGCAAATTACCGTTAGATACATAGAATTTAACGATAATTTGTTCTTGGCAAGATCTATTCTGTCAAATAAATTTCGATGCAAAATATAACGGTAAACAATATATTATCAGATTTTATTCAATTTATTCATGTTCCCGTAAAGACGCGTAAAACGTCTTTTTGTAAGGACACTTATGTGTCATATTATTATTGGACGTATTAATGAACCGATTATTTTTGAATTTTTTAACAAATTAGAATAAAACTGATTTTTTTTATAACAATAACAATAAACCCAATTGTTATCAGATTCGGTCGAACCGACTAATTTACATAACCCACTGGATTATGGTGTTTTTTTTTAAACAAAAATTAGGAATATATTTGTCTTTTTATCAAAAAATTTTAATATGATTCAATTTAGATTGTGTAAATCGATAGGATCAAACCGGGTCTAATAATTATAATGCGGACAATTGGATTTATTATTGTTGCTATAATAAATCGATTTTGTTCTGATTTATTAAAAAATAAATTATTAACTGGTTTAATAAAGATGTCCAATAATATTATGACACATATAATCGTCTTAAAAAAAAGATATTTTTAGTATGATTATCAAAGTGGTCTCCAAATAATATATATAAAGTAGAGATTCATTATATATTTATATATATTATGTAATATTTAAAAAGTAATTAATTGGACGAAAAGTATCATAACTTTAAAAGTTAACTTTAACTTAATAGTCAAAATACTCAACAGTGATTCTTTCGAAAAGATTTATTCCAATATAAATTAATGAAAGATACTCAAAATTATATATATGGTTGATATATTTATATATATTCGAAAATTATGCCAGATTATATTCAAAAGGACTTTAAAAAAACAAAAACTAACCTTGTCATGTAATAATCACTCATTTCCCGACATGCATGCACCTAATAGTGCTTAGGTTCCACTGTATCTTAATTCTTAACTATAAATTTTGATAGTGCTATAACAAGTAAGAATATTTTTCCTACTAACCCAAAGAAAACGTGCTTAAACTTACAAAAGAAAATGTTGACATCTGATGCAATGTGAATTTTTCTTTAGCAAATATAATAAGGACAACGCTGAGGAACATATGAACAAATACTTTTGATCAATAGAATCACTGGGGAAAAAAATACAGGAGGAGAAAGGCATTTTTTTAGGATAAAAAGTAACAATTTAGTTTTTAACAAGTTTTTATTATGGTGAATATTCATATACAATTGTTTTTATGTATAATAAGAGGCGGAGCTTAGTTTAGAAAGGGGCTATGGCCCCCAAATTTTTATTAAAAAATTAGTAATACTTTTTCAAAAAATAAAAAATAGTTCAGTTAGTTCAAATATTTTACTATGACTTAAAATACTAAAGTTCAATCTTAATTTCTTGCTTTTATTGCGCAATAGTTTTTAGTTTTAAACATTCAAAACATGTTGGATTTGGACTGAACTGAGTGTATTCACATTTCGCAACTCTCTAATCAATAAGCAACACATATTTTTACCTTTGAGTTCAAATATAAAATTAGGTATTTTTATTATTATTTTATATTTTACTGTTTATTTAATTTAATTTTTTATATGATAAAAAATATTAGAATATTCAATAAGTATTGATATTATTGTATTTGTATAAATTGATAAAAAATTCAATAAATATTATAAATTTTAATATTTGTCCTTCTAACTTCTTTTTTACATATTTTATAAGATATATATTCAAATTTTTATATAAAATAATCATAAAAAAATCAAAGAATTGATGCATTTTTTAAGAGAAAGGCTAATATTTAAGAAGGAGAACATATAACTTTTACAATATTAACACCTGTAAATAGTTCTTCTACTTTAATGAATCACGAAGAAAGTGAGATACAACCTTCAAAAGTTTAAAGAGTTGCATCTGATGAATTTGACCTTAATTCTTTGGAACGAGACCTTGGAAAACGGCTTTAAATTTGGCAATATCACCCAAATTATAGAGATGAGGTTAGACGAACTCATCTTAAATGGGTCCATATCAAAAGCATCTTGACAATTATTCTATCTGCCCCCCCCCCCCAAACTTGGTGCAAAATTTATAACCAACAAACTAACCGGTAAGTGCACCAAGTCGTACCAAGTAATACCTCAGGTGAGTGAGGGTCGATCCCATGAGGATTGATGGATTAAGCAACAATGGTTGAGTAATTTACTTAGTCAGACAAGCAGAAAATGGTGTTTGAGAGTTCAATAACATTAAACAATAAATTCAGAGAATTAGAAAGCAAGCAGTAAATGGGTTGTGAAATATATATATGAGAAAACAGTTAAAGTTTCGGAGTTGTTTATCTTCTAGATTTCTATTTCTTACCAACTATTTTAATCATGCAAGATTCAATTTATGGCAAACTATATGTGACTAAACTCTAATTTCTTAGACCTTTTTAGTCTCCTCTAACCTTCATCAATCGCCAATTCCTTGGTCACTTAATTCCGATTAGAGGGTTAAGTTCAATTCTAGTTTATATGCTACAGAAACCCTAATTACCCAAATATAAGACGATTATATGTCACGTATCCCGTTAAGTCTAGATAGTTAGAAATTTAGGAGAAATTATTTTCAAGCTGTTGTTCAAGTACATTGCTTTTCCAAGGTTTACAAGAACTCAAATAGAATAAGGGTCATACTTCCATTCCACCCAGATTCATAAGATGAAGAACAAAAACAAATTCTTGAAATTGAAATCAAAATAGTAATTAAAATAGAAGAATAATAGTATCAATCCATACAATAAACAGAGCTCTTAACCTTCACAGTGGAGGTTTAGTTGCTCATGGCTCAGAGAGAAAAACAAGGATTCTCAAAAACTGTAAAGTGTCGAATGAGGTAAGAGAGAAGAGAGGAGCCCGAAGGGCTGAATCTTTTCCCTTTTATATCTAATCCTAATTAAAGTAAAATATATTTTCTAAAACTAAATAATATCTTTTCCTATTTGTAAATAAAATAAAGGTTTTAATCAAAAATTAAATAGAATCTTCGTTGCTCAGCTTCAACACATGTGGGGACCACGGCTTATCCTTGGATTGGCGCCTAACTTCACAAATCTAAATTTAGACTTGGCCTTGGCAGCATGATTTGTAAGCACAAGCCCTTCTTCTGGCCGAATGGATTATGTGTGCTTGTCTTCCTCCGGCGCCTAACTTGGGAAATCCCAAGTTAGGCGCCAACATGGCCGTACAGATTGGAAAAGAAGTGTATACTATTATATATCATTGGAAAGCTCTAGAAGTTAGCATTCCAATGCCGCTCAAACCGTATCAATTGGACCTCTATAGCTAAAGTTATGTCTATTAGAGTGCAAGGAGGTCAGAGTTAACAGCATCATCAACTTTCTTCCTCTGCTTCTATAAAACTCCGTCGAATCTATCCAAATGCTACCTGAAATAAATAGAATTGCACACAAATAAAAGTAGCATTCATAGTGGCTAAAAAGTATTTAAATCTTGATTAAACTTAACAATTGAAATACAAATTCACTAGGAAAAGATAGCAAAGATGCTCACGCATCACAACACCAAACTTGAATTGTTGCTTGTCCTCAAGCAACTGAAACTAATATAAACTTAGGATGTGAGTTTGCATAAGAAGTGAGTACTCAATGAAACTCCTGTCTATCTCAAAGTGGGGTTTATAGCACCGAAACTTTGAATAGTTTTGGCATCTCACTATCCTTGAATCTGAGGATTGTCACGGTCATTCGGAATTAGAATCCGGATAATATTATGAATTCTTGATGAGAGAAAATTTGATGGTATAGAATTTCACAATTGAAATCTCGTTGCAAGTATAGTTTCTAAACCAACAAAAAATTTCTCAATAAAAAAATTTGTTTGTCACAAGTACAAACCCCAATAAAAATAAAAATTGAAGTGTTTAAACCTCGGGTCATCTCTCAAGGAATTGCAGGGAAGTGTTCTTGTTATCGGTTATGAGATGTATATTTTGGGGTTTTGTGATAAGGGACAAGAAACATAAATGACAAGAAAGTAAATAAAACTTAAATGATAAAAAGGTCTTGGCAAGGGTTGATGGTTAAGGATCTTTATCCTTGTTACTAACCACAACATGATAATTGCAAGGATAAATGGACACCAATTATCAATCACTTAGATATTAGCAACTCAATTTCACCTAAGTTACCATCCCAAGACAAGAACACAAAAATCTACTCTAACATCCTTCCAAGCATTTAATCAAACACTTGAAAAGAACAAAAGGAAGGCAAGATAAAATTGCAAGAAATGTAAATCTATAACTACCAATTGCAAAGAATTAACAACAACAACAACTCAAATCAACAATAAAAGAACATGAAACATAAATTGCATTAAAAGAAAATAAAAGAAACAAAGGTGCATCAACAATAAAGTAAACAAATACAAGGAGTGAAATACTAAACTAGGAAAGTAAAGTTAGAGGAACAAGAAATTAAAACGGAAAAGTAAATCAAAGCATGAATTAAACCTAGATCTAAGAAATCCTAATCTACATCTAACCTAATTCTAGAGAGAAAAGAGAGCTTCTCTCTCTAGAAACTAACTAAAGCTTGATGAAAAGTTAACTATGTGCTCTCCCCTTGACTCCTCTTGAATTCTGCATGTAATAGGCTCAGAAAATGAGTTGGATCTGGGCCTGGGAAGATCAAAAATCGCCCCCAGCATTTTCACTTTAATGAGGTTACGTGCGAGCTGCGACGCGTACGCATGGGTCACGCGTACGCGTCGCTTGGCATTTTTACTTCCCATGCGTATGCGTCATGTCACGCGTACGCGTCGCCTGCGATTTCATATTCACGCGTGCGCGTCGTTCCACGCGTGTGCGTCGATGAATGCACTCCAAATCCTTGATTTTCCATGAGTTCTCCACTTTGCATGCTTTTCTCTTCACTCCTTTGATCTATTCCTAGCCTTTTCAACCTGAATTCACTAACGAACACATCAAAGCATCTACTAGAATCAAAGGTGGATTAAAATTAGCATATTAAGGGCCTAAAAAACATGTTTTCGCTCTTAAGCACAAATTAGGAGAAATTCATGAAACCATGCTATTTAATGGGATAAATGTGAGAATAATGGACAAAAATCCACTCAATTCAGCATAAAATGCACCACGAAATAGTGATGCATCAAATCTCCCCACACTTAAACCAAGCATGTCCTCATGCTAAACCAAGAAAGAGACAAAGGGTATCAACAATTATTAAATGCAAACTAACTAAATGAAATCTACCTACATGCAACTATCTAAATGAATGCAATTGCTTGGTCTAAATAAATCAACTTCCAAGAATACATATATAAGCATAAGGGCTAAGGTATTAACAACCAAGCCAAACCCACAATTGAATTGAGTTATTAAAGATTTTACAAACTTGCAAGAAAAGTGATGATCATGGTGGAAACATGTAATTGAGCAATCGGACTCTCACCGGATGTGTATCCGCTCTAGTCACTCAAGTGTATAGGGTTGCTTCACTCAATTCTTCCCTAATCATGCTTTCCAAATTTTATTTTTCATCTAACAATCAACAATTATTTCATGCATGCATACAAATATCATGAGGACTTATCCATGGGTTGTAATGGGCTAGGGTCAAGGTAGGATGCATATGGTCAAGTGGACTTGAAATTTGAATCTTTGATTAACTTAAACTTTCCACCTAACCTATATAGCAACCTATACAATTCTAAACAAACCTAACTACCCATAATTCTCACTTTTTCACATACTCATGCATTCTTCTTTGATCACAACTCATATGCATTGATTTTTATTGGACTTCACTTTGGGGCATTTTGACCCCTTTTTTATTGCTTTTCTTCTTTTCTTTCTTTTTCAATTTTTTTCTTTTGATATATATATTTTTCCTTATTTTGTATATATATATATATTTGCAATAAAGTATATACAAAAGTATCAATGCATATGGTTTTACATTTAAATTAATACATGAGTATGTACCCAATTCCCATGATTTTCAACAAAAATACAAAACAAACCTTTTTCTCAACCAATGTCCCAAATTTTCTCACACTTGAATGATACACACTCACTAGTCTAAGCTAATCAAAGATCCAAATAAAGGACATTTATTTTTTTCGCTTTAAGGCTTGTAATGTACTAAAATTAAGAACAAGTGGGTTAATCGTAGGTTCAAAGTTGGCTAACAATGGAAGATAAGAGGTAAGGCTATTTGGGTAAGTGAGCTAAATAAAATAATGGCCTCAATCATATAAATGCATGTCTACACAAAATAATGGACATAAAGAATCAAACAAATCAAAGATTACAATCATAGAAAGAGAATAATCACACAAGAAGGAAAAATAGTGCTTATAAGATGTAACCACGCAATTAGGCTCAAATCTCACATGCTTGTGTTCTTCGCTCAAAAATCATGTTCCACAATGTGTAATTTAAGCAAGTTCAATGAAAAATTTTTACTCGAATCAATTGGGATGCCCTATAGATAACATTCTTGAAAATTTTCATTATTTTGACTAAGCTTATTATGTATGTATATATGTAAAACAAGAAAATGCAACAAAAAATCCTAAAAGACTAAAAATGAAATGCAAAAGTGTTGGGATTAGAAATTTGTCACCCAAAAATGCCAACTGGTCAGACGACCTCCTCACACTTAAAAGTTTGCACCGTCCTCGGTGCATTCAAAGATGAGCACGGGGTACGGCGACTGCACAGGTTGCCACCTTCAGCTGGTGGATCAACCAATTTCTGCGTGTTCTTTGTCCCGCTTCCATTTTAGCTTATAATGACTCATCCTAAAAATAGAAAATAGGATAGTAAGAAAAGTAAATGCAAAAGCAAGGAAGCATACATTGTTGGAATGAGATAGTTATCACTAGAATGAAGTGAGTGACCCAATGTGTGACATGGATAAAAGTAAGTGTGCATTCTAAGTTGCGCGCGGTTTAGAACACACACACTAATATAAAAAACTATGTTACAATTACACAAAAAGGAACATGCACTTCACTCATCCTAATGTGCTTGAGATGCTCTAAACTCGTAGGTTAAGACAACCAAACAAGCAATAAAGAAGCATGAAAGCATTCAAGCCAAACACGTATGGATGCATATGATCAAGAAACACAATGCATTGAGGTAAATGCATAACATTCATCAACAAATTGCCTAATCAAGGAAAAGGATTCAAATCACATGGTGGCCAAATCATGCAATTCAAAACGATTTAACATGCTTTAAAGACAAATCTCATGTACTTGGTGTTCACAAAAGTTAAGCATGAAAAATTCAAAACCAAGTAACCAAATAGAACCTCAACAATAAAATTCCAACAATGAATATCCAAAAACAATTATGCTAAAATAGCATTCAGTTAATAATAAGCAGCAATATACAGCAAACAAGATTAATAATCCAACACTTATTATGAAAACAAAAATTAAACACCAATGAAACTAACTAAATAGCTAACTAACTAAACTAACTAATGGTTGATGGTGTATGATAGTGTTGGATGATGGGTGAGGGTCATAGGAATGTGTATGGTAGAAAGGGGCTTGTGATAATGGATGAGGGATATGTTGAGGGTGAGGTTCATAGGCATATGGTTGTTGATAGTCACAAGGGGGTTCTCCATAGCCATTAGATTGACATGCATCATGGAATGGTTGTTGCTCATAATACATTGGAGGGGGTTGTTGCCAAGAAGGTTGTCCATAAGCTTGGGGCTCCTCCCACCTTTGATTGTTCCATCCTTGGTGCATATTCTCATTGTAATTTCCACTTCCTACAACATAGTTGTAACCAAACTCATAGCCAAAAGGATGAGAATTTATGGTAGCAAGAGAAAATAAAAACAAAAACTAGTAACAAACAAAGAGAACAAACTCCTACAACTACCAAAAACTAACAAAGAAGAAAAAGGCAAACATATTCACAATATTCACATATATATAATAACCAATAACAAGGCACACATTTGCAATCCCCGACAACGGCGCCATTTTGATGAGAGAAAATTTGATGGTATAGAATTTCACAATTGAAATCTCGTTGCAAGTATAGTTTCTAAACCAACAAACAATTCCTCAATCAAAAATTTGTTTGTCACAAGAACAAACCCCAATAAAAGTAAAAACCAAAGTGTTTAAACCTCGGGTCGTCTCTCAAGGAATTATAGGGAAGTGTTCTTGTTATCGGTTATGAGATGCATATTTTGGGATTTTGTGATAAAGGACAAGAAACATAAATGACAAGAAAGTAAATGAAACCCAAATGATAAAAAGGTCTTGGCAAGAGTTGATGGTTAAGGATCCTTATCCTTGTTACTAACCACAACATGATAATTGCAAGGATCAATCACATTAAGTCATCCTCTAACAAGTGGAGGAAAGTCAAATGAGCTACATTAATCCTAGTCCATGAGTCCTAGCCACCTCACTAATTAACTTAGTAGAAGCTAGAGTCAATGGACACCAATTATCAATCACTTGGACATTAGCAACTCAATTTCACCTAAGTTACCATCCCAAGCCAAGAACACAAAAATCTACTCTAACATCCTTCCAAGCATTTAATCGAACACTTGAAAGGAACAAAAGGAAGGCAAGATAAAATTGCAAGAAATGTAAATCTATAACTACCAATTGCAAGGAATTAACAACAACAACTCAAATCAAAAATAAAGGAACATGAAACATAAATTGCATTAAAGGAAAATAAAAGAAACAAAGGTGCATCAACAATAAAGTAAACAAATACAAGGAGTGAAATACTAAACTAGGAAAGTAAAGGTAGAGGAACAAGAAATTAAAACGGAAAAGTAAATCAAAGCATGAATTAAACCTAGATCTAAGAAATCCTAATCTACATCTAACCTAATTCTAGAGAGAAAAGAGAGCTTCTCTCTCTAGAAACTAACTAAAGCATGATGAAAAGTTAGCTATGTGCTCTCCCCTTGACTCCTCTTGAATTCTGCATGTAATAGGCTCAGAAAATGAGTTGGATCTGGGCCTGGGAAGCTCAAAAATTGCCCCCAGCGTTTTCACTTTAATGAGGTTACGTGCGAGCTGCGACGTGTACGCATGGGTCACGCGTACGCGTCGCTTGGCATTTTTACTTCCCATGCGTACGCGTCATGTCACGCGTACGCGTCGCCTGCGATTTCATATTCACGCGTGCGCGTCGTTCCACGCATGTGCGTCGATGAATGTACTCCAAATCCTTGATTTTCCATGAGTTCTCCACTTTGCATGCTTTTCTCTTCACTCCTTTGATCCCTTCCTAGCCTTTTCAACCTGAATTCACTCACGAACACATCAAGGTATCTAGTGGAATCAAATGTGGATTAAAATTAGCAAATTAAGGGCCTAAAAAGCATGTTTTCACTCTTAAGCACAAATTAGGAGAAATTCATAAAACCATGCTATTTCATGGGATAAATGTGAGAATAATGGACAAAAATCCACTCAATTCAGCATAAAATGCACCACGAAATAGTTGTGCATCAAATCTATGGCCTTTTTACTTCGGATTAATCCTTGAACACAGCAAATTTTCTTTCATTCTCTTTTCTTTGGTGCTTTGTACCTTGAGCCTAACCGTGACTTTAAATGCTTTGTCTCAAGCTTTACTTGACACAAAAATACCACAAGCACTTAACTGGGGAACTCTCTTTGAGTTCTGATTTTTCTTTTAATTGTCCCTAGATTGTGGTGCTCAAAGCCTTTGACATACTCTGTTAATTGCACTTGATCTCGACTCTTAGTGCTCTGTCTCAAGGGTCACTTGACACATTCACACCACAAGCATATGGCTAGGAAAACAACTCTTTGAGCTTTAAATCATATTTAACCTTCTTAGCCATTGATGTTCAGAGCCTTGAACCTTGCTTTTCTTTAATTTCTTTTTGTTGTTTCTTTTGCTTCAAGGATTAATTTCTTGTTTAATCCAGAGAATTCATAGTAGTTCTTTAAATTCCCATTCCTCATGCACTAACATCCTTTGATTCAAATTCAACTATGCACTGTTCATATCATGCATTCAAAATCACAAATAATACCACCACAATTAAGTAATAAGACTACTCTTAAATATAAACTCAATTTCTCATGTAATACATCACTTCTTTTCTTTTCTTTTTAGATTCAAGCTCAGTGAGTGGTACATGAGACAACTTTTTTTTTACTAAAAGCAAATAATGGAATAAAACTAAATCTAAGAACTGAAAGTACTAAAAGATCATGCAGGCAATCAAAGCAACAGAAAACAGGAGACAACAAAATAAGAACAGAAGAAGAAATAGAATGAAAGGAACTCAACCACCTCAGTTATGTTAGTGGCCATCTCATTCCTCAGGCTGTGCTCTTCCATGAAGAATATTCATCTCCCCATGGTGCCACTGATGATAAAGTACACAGAGAGAATAGAGAGCTTGCTCGACCCAATATCCAAAGGGGTTGTACAAGTTTTCACAACATTCGCACTATTGAAGGTGTGACGAGAGAACTTTTACGTGGTCTAGAAATTTGCGGATAAATCCTCGTTGCAAGTATAGTTTCTAAACCGACAAAAATCCCTTCGTACAAATGTTTTGGGTGTCACAAGTAACAAACCCCTTTAGAAATTGTTAACCGAGTATTCAAACCTCGGGTCGTCTTCTCAAGGAACTGCGAGGAAGTATGTTCTTACTATTGGCTATAAAGGTTGTAATCGGGGTTTAGAAGATGAGAAGCAAGTAATTCAAATGACAACTAAAGTAAATGGCAATTAAAATAAATAAATACTATAAAGCAGACTTTTGGCAAGGTAAGAGAAGTTGGAGGTCCAACGTAGTTATCTCTCTCAACTATAATGAAAGTTGAATCTAAACTCCACTTGATCAACCTGTACTAGGACAAGGAAAAGTCAAGGGACTAATTAAATTGACCTTTGAATCCTATTTATTTCCTAAGAAAAGGTTGGGATTACTCAAGTTCAGCTTAATTAGCAAGATAACGATTATCAATTATGTTGAGTTTAATAACTGTTGAGTTACTAAATTCTTAACCAAAACTAAAGGGGGAAAAAATAAAATTGCTGGAATAATAAACATATCCTTAGATGGGAAGCAATGGTAACTTAAATCGAAGAGAACAATCATAAACTGGAAATACCTCAATTATCATTAATTCAAATAACAGTCTGTAACATGGAATAATTCTTAAATCAAATTATAATAATCAATTCAAATGTTGGAATAAATAAATAAAAGTAAAACTAAAATAAAAGAACATTAAACCTGGGATCCAGAGTTACTCTTAAAACAAGAAGAAATCCTAAATCCTAAAAGAGAGAGAGAAGATCTCCCTCTTAACTAAATCTAAATCATTGAAAGGTAAAATATGCGAGCTCTCTTTGAATGGGTGCATTCCCACACTTTATAACCTCTGGTCTATGCTGTCTGTACTTGGATCTGGGCCAAAAAGGACTTCAGAATTCGCTGGGGGCGTATTCTGTAAATTCTGATGCGTGGCCTCTGTCACGCGTCCGCGTGGGTCACGCGGTCGCGTCATTTGGAGCTTTTCCTTGCCACGCAGTCGCGTCAGTCATGCGACCGCGTCATATGCGTTCTGCTTAAGGTGCGCGGTCGCGTCAGTCATGCGGCCGCGTCGCTGCTTATTCGTGCTTGGCACGCGATCGCGTCGTCCATGCGATCGCGTGGATACCAGTTTCCTTAAAGCTCCATTTTGCTTTCTCCTTCCATTTTAGTATGTTTCCTTTTCCATCCTTTAAGTTATTCTGCCTTAGAAAAACTGAAACTACTCAACACACTGATCACGGCATCAAATGGAAATAAAGGTAATTAAAATAATTAATTTTTTAAAGCTTAGGAAACATGTTTTTCACAATATGACATAATAAGGAAGGGAGAGTAAAACCATGCAATTAATGTGAATAAGCAGGTGAAGGATTGTATAAATCACTCAAATTAAGCACAAAAGAACTCATGAAATATAGGTTTATCAACCTCCCCACACTTAAACACTAGCATGTCCTCATGCTAAATCTAAGGTAAAAAATTAAGGTTAAAGTGATGGAATGTCATGCAGTGCTACCTAATTTGAATGCAACTACCTAAATGAATGATGCATCATGCAACTCTAATTTATTCACTCATATACAAAGCTTACATGTAGCCAAGTTAATTCACATTCTTAAGGAGTCATGTATATATATAGCCAACCCTTAAATAATAAAGCATTTTAGCAAATGAGATGGGAAAGAAAACATTGTACAAACTTGCAAAACAATTAGTAAATTTAAGCACAGATATATGTTGATGAATTATTGAACCCTCACTGGATTTTGTGTTTACTCTCTAGTCACTCAGTGTTTATTGGGTTTATTCACCCTATTTTTCTTTTTATTCTTACTTTCTATAGCTTTGTTCTTCATCTAACCAATCAACAGTTATAGAATATAGTCATACCAAAAAGTCATGAGGTCTTTAATTGAGGTTGTAATGGGGTCAAGGTAAGGGTAAGTGTTCATACCCAGGGTCGAGCTGTCCGAACCGGGATGTTCAGTAGCGAAGCGACCGACTTGTTCAGGTCAAGCGGACCGACGTCTTTATGAAGAACTCGGCCAAATCGACAGCAAAGCCCAATAAAAGGGCCCAAATAGAGGAACACGACCCAGAATCCAAAGGCAATCCCAGCCTATAGAGATAAAGGCGGTTCCCTTGAAGATAAGCTGACTTCACTCAAGATAAGATAAGATAAGATAAGATAACTAACTTATCTTATCAGAAAGATCAGCCCACGCTACTATAAATACGCTGGAGCACCCAGGTATAACTCATACTCTAATTCTACATAAAAACCTGCTTAATACCCATGCTAACTTAGGCATCGGAGTCTCTTGCAGGTACCCCCACCCTCCGGTGGCCAAGGATCAGCAGTGCAGTAAGTCCAACGAGTCGGACCCAACAGCTCCGGCCGTCATCAGCCAGCCGGACTCGTTATCTCCGACCAGTACAGAAGATCTCATCCGAGATCGACCTCCAGTTTCAGGTAACCCTCGGAACATTGGCGCCGTTGCCGGGGAACCTGGAAGTCATCCCAAAACCATGGCGGACGGCCATGACAACGACCACGATTCAGATTTGGAGAACAGAACGCCACACAAGAACGCGGACACTGCGCTAAAGGATACCCCGGAATCCAACGGAGACAAAACCTCACCAAATCCGGGAGCCATGGAAGCACTCCAAGATCGTTTGAAGCAGCTAGAGGAAGAAACCCAGCAACAACGGGAGATCGGAAAAGATCTACAAAGAGAAGTACGGCGACGTCGAGAACTAGAAGAAAAACTACAGCAATTAGAAGCCGACCTCAAAACAAAAGCTCCTCGGACCACTCCTGAAGAAAAATCACACAAAGAACAGGACCCATTCACCAGGGAAATCATGAAGACCAAAATTCCAAAGGACTTCAAGCTTCCGGATATGGTTTTGTACGATGGCACTACAGATCCCAACCATCATCTTAGCAATTTCAGAAGCAGGATGTAACTTACCGATGCCTCGGATGCCATTCGCTGCAAAGATTTTCCAACAACTCTCACAAAAACGGCGATCAGATGGTTCGACAACTTACCTCCGAGGTCCATCTCAAACTTCGACGATCTGGCCAAAAAGTTCCTGGCCAGATTCTCCATCCAGAAGGATAAGGCCAAGCACGCACCCAGCTTACTAGGGATCAAGCAAGGAGATCGGGAAAGCCTCCGCAACTACATGGAAAGATTCAACAAAACATGCATGGACATACAAAGTTTACCAACAGAGGCCGCCATCATGGGGCTTATCAATGGCTTACGAGAAGGACCTTTCAGCCAATCCATATCAAAAAAGTATCCCACCTCCTTAGACGAAGTACAGGAGCGAGCAGAAAAATACATCAACATGGAAGAGAACGCTCGGTTGGGAGAAACCTTAAAATCTGGAGCCTCCTACCGAGACAAAGACAAGGACTCCAAAAGGAAAGAAGATCAACAGGGTGAGAAAATCAAAAAGTACCACAACTACACTCCTCTCAAAGTATCCCTGGTCGACATATACAAAGAAGTTTGCCATACTGAGAAAATCCCCCCAGCGCGACCACTCAAAGGCAAAAGTGGAGGAGGAAATCGGAAGGAGTATTGTGACTACCATCGAATTCGGGGACACTACCAACGAATGTTTCAATTTGAAAAACATCATAGAAAAATTGGTAAGAGAAGGAAAATTAGATCGATTTCTGGCCACTCGGGATGATGACCAAAGAAAAAGACGGAGAGACGAAGATGATGGACGAACTGAACGGTCACCTCGGACACCAGAAAGACACGTCCACATGATACATGGCGGATTCGCAGGAGGCGGGATCTCCAAATCATCCCGAAAGAGATACCTTAAAGAAGTATACCACGTTGAGGGAAAGGAGGACGCACCCGACATCCCGGCGATAACATTCACTAAAGAAGACGCATCCGGCATCATCCCGGGACACGACGACCCCATGGTCATCACAATTATACTGGCAAATGCCAATTTACACCGCACACTAGTAGACCAAGGGAGTTCTGCCGACATCTTATTCAAAACAGCCTTCGACAAACTCGGCTTAGACGAAAGGGAACTAAGAGCATACCCGAACAATCTGTTTGGATTAGGAGACACTCCGATACAACCGTTGGGATACGTATCGCTACACACTACTTTTGGAAAGGGGAACCAATCTAGGACCCTCAAAATAGACTACATTGTGGTCGACGTAAGTTCAGCCTACAATGCTCTCATAGGACGGACAACACTCAATCAACTCGGCGCAATAGTCTCAACTCCACATCTATGCATGAAATTCCCAACTACAGAGGGGATAGCCACGGTAAAAGCAGATCAAAAGATGGCACGTCGCTGCTATAACGAGAGCTTAAACCTCAAAGGCAAAGGAGAAGAGTTTCATACAATTGAGCTTGGTGGAGCTCAGCGTCGAGAAGAACTCCGTCCGCGCCCAGAAGGCGAGATAGAGAAGGTTCAGATTGGAGACACCTCGGATAAAACGACTAATATTGGCACGGTCCTAAGAGGAGACTCAAAAGAATCACTGATACAATTCTTGCGAGATAATGTCGACCTCTTCGCATGGAAAGCCGCAGACATGCCAGGAATAGACCCTAAGTTAATGTGCCACAAGTTAGCGGTCTATCCAGGATCTCGGCCGGTGCAGCAGAAACGAAGAAAACTCGGACCAGAACGATCCCGAGCTGTGGAAGAACAAGTACAAGCGTTATTGGAGGCAGGATTCATAAGAGAAGTCAAGTATCCACTATGGCTAGCCAACATCGTTTTAGTGAAAAAGTCAAACAGGAAGTGGCGCATGTGTACCGATTACACTGATCTCAACAAAGCCTGCCCAAAAGATCCATATCCACTCCCAAGTATTGACGCTCTGGTAGATGCTTCCTCTGGATATAGGTACCTCTCGTTTATGGATGCCTATTTGGGATACAACCAAATTCCCATGTATCCACCAGATCAAGAAAAAACATCGTTCTTAACACCAAAGGCGAACTACTGCTACATCGTGATGCCTTTCGGTCTTAAGAACGCGGGAGCTACTTATCAAAGGCTAATGAATAAAGTCTTCTCAGATCACATCGGGAAAATCATGGAAGTCTATGTGGACGACATGTTAATAAAAACACAGAACGAAAATACATTATTGTCCGACCTGTCCCAAGTATTCGACACTATAAGGAAGCATGACATGCGACTCAACCCCGCAAAATGCACCTTCGCAGTTGAAGCAGGCAAATTCTTGGGTTTCATGCTCACACAAAGGGGAATTGAAGCGAATCCAGACAAATGTCAAGCTATACTCAACATGACGAGCCTAACCTGTGTCAAAGAGGTACAACAACTCAACGGGAGATTGGCCGCCCTATCCCGATTTTTAGCAGGAGCTGCGATAAGATCTCTCCCCTTCTATGCTACTTTAAGAAAGGGAAAACAGTTCGAATGGACAACAGAATGCGAACAAGCTTTCCAAGACTTCAAGGAGTTCTTAGGACGGCCACCTATCCTATCTCGACCACAAGAAGGAGAACCACTTATATTATATCTCGCAGTAGGAAGCCGGGCGGTAGCCTCAGCACTAGTCAGAGAAGACGAAAATGGGCAACAACCTGTCTACTTCATTAGCAAAGCACTACAGGGATCCGAGCTGAACTACCAGAAAATAGAAAAATTTACCTATACTCTCATCCTAACATCTCGACGACTCCGCCCGTACTTTCAGGCTCATACCATTAAGGTTAGAACTAACCAGCACATAAAAGGAATACTGCAAAAAACAGATTTAGCAGGCAGAATTCTACAATGGGCAGTCGAGTTATCGGAGTTCGACTTCCAATATGAAGCTCGGACGGCCATCAAATCACAGTATCTGGCCAACTTCATCGCAGAATTCACAGATACCCCGGAAACTCCCGCAGAATAGAATCTCTATGTGGACGGTTCCTCAAATAAAACTGGAAGCGGCGCAGGCGTGATAATAGAAAGCAACCAAGGAACCCAAGTTGAGCTTTCCCTCAAGTTCGGGTTCCCGGCCTCCAATAACCAAGCGGAATATGAAGCACTATTAGCTGGTTTGAAGCTGGCTAAAGAGGTCGGAGCTCAAAAACTCAACATTTACAGCGATTCACAAGTGATCACATCACAAATAACAGGGAGCTACCAAGCCAAAGACCCCACTATGAAAAAATATTTAGACAAAACCAAGGAACTACTCGGACAAGTCGGGGAATACAAGATCTGCCACATACCCCGCGAACGAAATGCCCGAGCTGATGCACTCTCAAAACTAGCCAGCACCAAACCAGGGGGCAACAATAGAAGCCTCATCCAGGAAATGTTGCAAAACCCGTCAATCTCGGAAGAAGAACAAGTCCTGGCCATAACAAGTCAGGACCAAGGATGGATGACCCCCATAGTCAAATACCTCAAAGAAGGAACACTCCCCGCATAAGAAAAGGAAGCAAAAAAGTTAAAAAGGGAGGCACAGTACTACACCATCATAAACAACATCCTGTACAAAAGAGAAATCTCAATACCTTTACTAAAATGCGTGCCGACCTCCAACACAAAGGAAGTGCTAGAAGAAATACATAGCGGCATTTGGGGCCATCATCTCAGAGCGCGAGCTCTCGCCAAAAAAGTACTCCGGGCAGGATTTTATTGGCCAACTCTACAGAAAGAAGCCACAGAATTTGTAAAGACATGTCCACCATGTCAAAAACATGCCAATTTTCACATCGCCCCGCCAGAAGAGCTCATCAGCGTGACTTCACCTTGGCCATTTGCAAAATGGGGACTCGATCTTCTCGGCCCCTTCCCACAGGGATCAGGACAAGTTAAATTTCTCATAGTGGGAGTAGATTACTTTACAAAGTGGATTGAGGCAGAGCCCCTAGCCAATGCCACCGCTCAAAAGAGTCGAAAATTCTTATATAGAAACATTGTCACGAGATTCGGGATTCCATATTCGATAACTACAGACAATGGCACTCAATTCACGGATGCAGGTTTCAGAAAACTAGTAGTCGACTTGAATATAAAGCACCAGTACACCTCCGTTGAGCATCCACAAGCCAATGGACAGGCCGAGGCGGCTAACAAAGTCATATTGGCTGGGCTAAAACGGAGATTACAAAATGCAAAAGGAGCCTGGGCAGAAGAGCTTCCACAGGTCCTATGGGCATATCGAATAGCTCCACATTCCACCACGAAAGAATCCCCCTTCCGATTAGCATACGGAACGGAAGCAATGATTCCAGTAGAAATTGAGGAAGGATCGCCAAGAGTAGTTCACTACAATGAAGGAGCAAACTCCCAACTCCAAAGAGAAGAGCTCGACTTGTTACCCGAAATACAAGAAAGAGCTCGGATCAAGGAAGAAGCCCTAAAACGCCGAATGGCTTTCAGATACAATCAAAAGGTAGTGCCGAGAAGTTTTGCGGAGAATGATCTTATCCTAATCCAAAATGATATCGGAACAACTCGACCGGGAGAAGGAAAGCTGGCGGCAACTGGAAAGGACCCTACCGAGTTATAGAAGTACTTGGAAAGGGCTACTACAGACTGTCTGAACTTGACGGACGAGAGCTTCTCAGGTCATGGCACGCCTGCAACCTCAGAAGGTACTACAGTTAGAAAAAAAAAGGATATAAAAGATCTCATCATTGGATGCACTCTTTTTCCTAAAAAGGTTTTTTAATGAGGCACCAAGTTGAGACTCAGACAATCCTATATGTATATATTTCTACTTTTTCTTTTAATAAAATATATTTGAGACATTCTACAAAGATTTCAAGACGCATTAATCTAAAGCATTCATCGTCTGATTATAAAGCGACAGATCGGCAGAAAGTGAAAAACAATTTCACTGCACGATCACGGTAAAGACAAACCGTCCGATAAAGGTGAAAACGCGATTCACCCAAAGGACGATCTAGAGAGGACAACCACTTTCTACAAATCAGCAAAGATGAACACGGAATAATGTAAGAAGTTATCGAAAGTGATCTAAAAAAAAAGGAACCTGACGAGGTCCTACGGATCACTAAAATAATAACTTTAAGACTGGCCGACATTGAGAAGTCGGACCAAGTCAACCCGAGTTATAAGTAAACCCTGGAAAGAGGTCTGGCCAACCCTATTAAAGAGGATTACTTTAACTCAGAAGGGCTCGACATGACAAAGTCAGCCCAAACTAAAAGTTATCAAAGTAGTCCCTGAAAGAGATCTGACAAAGATCCAAGAAAGAGGACTACAAATAACTTAAAGGAGACCGATATAACCAAGTCGGACTCCTACTACTAAAAGTTATCAAAGTAGTCCCTGAAAGAGATCTGACAAAGATCCAAGAAAGAGGACTACAAATAACTTAAAGGAGACCGATATAACCAAGTCGGACTCCTACTACTAAAAGTTATCAAAGTAGTCCCTGAAAGAGATCTGACAAAGATCCAAGAAAGAAGACTACAAATAACTTAAAGGAGATCGATATAACCAAGTCGGACTCCTACTACTAAAAGTTATCAAAAGTAGTCCCTGAAAGAGATCTGACAAAGATCCAAGAAAGAGGACTACAAATAACTTAAAGGAGACCGATATAACCAAGTCGGACTCTTACTACTAAAAGTTATCAAAGTAGTCCCTGAAAGAGATCTGACAAAGATCCAAGAAAGAGGACTACAAATAACTTAAAGGAGACCGATACAACCAAATCGGACTCCTACTACAAACAAGTTATCAAAATAGTTCCTGAAAGAGATCTGACAAAGATCCAGGAAAGGGATTACAAATATAACTTGGAAATGGACTGCGAAAACAACTCGGAGACCAACTTGAAGGAATCAGTTACGAATCGCCAGAAATAAAACCAGAGCGAGAACGAACCAAAAGAAAAAATTCTTAGTTAGACCTACCTAGCCACAACCACAAAGGATTCAAAATACAAAATACAAAAGCAATCCAAAAGAGGTTAAGCTGTAGGGTTCCAACATTCACAGAAAAGAAATACCAAGTCAAGCACAAAAGACAAAGTTATCATCCACAAGATTAAAAAAGCCTCGGAGGCAACCAAAATCTACCGCAAAAGTAGAAGCATGCTACCATTTGTTTTTATAAAAAACAAAAGTTGCTAGGCAAGGAACAAGAAAGTGTTAGCAAAACATAAAGAGTTTAAAAAAGCCCACAAGCCGGGCCAACTACATATCCGGAATAAAGATTAAAACTAAGGGTCAGAAGATTTTTTAGCAGCATCAGGCTGAGGAGACGGAGGCCGAGTCTGGAGAAGAACGGCATCTACAGTACCGTCATCCCGGTTCAAGATCTGGCAGTCGGGGTCAGAAGCGAGAGGACCAACCTCGGCAGGGACAGCAGAAGTCGACACCTTGGTAGAGGCTACAGGGGAAGGATCGACATCATCCTCATCCTCGTCATCAGGGACAACCTTGCCATCCCTGACAACGTTCTCCAAGCTAAAGAGGGTCAGGTCGGCCTCGGGAGCAATAACCCGAACTTGTTCCCTCAGGTTCTCATAGGCAGCAGTTACACTGCCAACAAGATGACCTTGGAGTTCGGAATAATTAGCCCGGGCATTCTCCAACTCTTCTCTCAGACGCAACACCTCCCGGTAAGACGTCAAATAACTGTCCTTATGCCGCATAGCCGTGTCCTCGGCCAGTTTCAGAGAGCCAGCCAAGGAAGTAGAAATAGCCTTTTCATTTTTCAAATCTTTCTCCAACCTGGCCACCCTTACTTCAAGCTCCCCCTTTAAATCCTTCATCCGATCAAACTCCTGTTTGGCCTCCTCCATAAAAGCTTTAGTAGCATGGAGAGGAAGACTTTGAGCAGTCCGATATAGGGCTGCCCCCATGTGTGCCAACTTGATACCACTCCGGGTGATATAATCAAAATGATGAAGAATCGACACATCATCCATCGGAAGAACACCATAAGGGCCGATTTGTTGATCTACAAACTCAACTGCATCAAAGTCACGAGCATCAAGGTTGAAAGGTTCAGTTGTTCTTTGCTTCTTATTAGGAGGGGGACCGGAAGCAGCAACGGAAGATTGTGGAGGATCGACCTGACGGACCCGAGGAGTAGGAATTGCTCTCCTCGGCTCGGGAGAACTCGGTATAGGAGGTTTAACCAGAGGCTGAGAAGACCCCTCTCCGGCTGCTTTGGCCAAGAGGTTTAGTACTGCGGTCGCCTTCTTTGCCTTCTTATAGGCTCTCATAGAATCATTATTCTTCGACATCTCTGAAAAAACACAAAAAACAAAGACAAGTTACAACACAGGAAAAACAAAGCCTGAGAGCAAGTATAAAAACAAATCAGGCAGTACCCAAAGCAGCCCGAACCAAAGATGGATCACTCAAAAATCTCTTCGTGTCCAGGTGGGGTGGCTTCCCCCACAAATCTTCAAGAACAACCACAAAGGCCCGCTCAACCTCACTAAGCATTTCCCACATGTAACGTGGCACTCTTACATTCTTTTGCCACTCCAGAGGAAAAGCAGGTTCATCATTTTCATCAAGAAAAAAGGGGCGAACCCCCTCAATGGCACGAACTCGGAAGAAATAGTTCTTAAAATCTTTAAACGACTCATCATACATGGCAAAAACTTTATGCCCCTGGGCCGACCTGAAAGAAACCCAGGAAGCTTTCTTTTTGAAGGAACCCCCAGGTTTGGCCGAGACAAAAAGATAAAGGAAAAGAGTTTCAGAAGCTGTTATATCCAACTCCTGACAAAGAAGTTGAAATATCTTGATAAAACCCCAGAAGTTTGGATGCAGCTGGGATGGGGCAATGTTGCAGGACCACAACAAATCAGTTTCAAAGGAAGTAAAAGGGAAAGTAACGTTCAATTGGCTAAAAAAATATTCATAAGCATAGAAAGAGGGACGCTCCCCCTCGACGGAAGTCGGAAAACAAACTCTCTCATCAGAGTCAGGAGCAACAAGCTCATAATCACCCTCGCAGGAACTGTTAGCACAAATCCTATAGCGCTTCCTCAGCTCTGTGCAAAATTCAGCATCCACAATAGAAACACACAACAAAACAAGGGAGTCCAGCCAATCGGACATCCCCTCAGGAACTCTGGAAGACATCTCTACAATGTTATTGCGAGAAGACATGAGGCCAACTAAATCCTACAAGTAAGAAAAGATGAGGAGATTACTAAAAACATCTCGGACAAGGGAGAAAACAACTCAATACGATGCAGGAGATCACACAGAAAAGGAAAACCCCAAGACTCAAACCAAAATCTTGGGGCATCCTTTGGAGGCAATAATCAGGAAAAGTTTCCAGGAAAAATCTACAGCTCGCACCCCGGCATCTCTCAGAAAGAAAACAAAAGAAAGCGAAAAATCACCCTCATACAGTTTATCAGAAGAAAGCACTATTTCTACAGTTTAGTAAAAATAACCAAGCGGAAAGGCGCAAACTTTTTTCGAAATCAAGCAAAAAGCAAGCACCAACACCGAGCATACCAAACAAGAAATCATCAAAGACACCAGCCTTTTTTCCAGAATCAGATACATTATCATCAAAAGCACAAACGAGAAATAACATGCAGAAGCCCTAAGCACATTAAAGCAATAGGAAAGGCGAAAAAGATTCAGAGCACGCATTATGACTATAACCAGGCACAGTAGAAGCAGAAAGAAAATGCGAATGGAACTCACCTGGAGAAGAGAAAAGCTTCAAAGGAAAGAAGGAGAGGTAAGTCGTCCCGAGAATCGTCAAGCGACGCCGCCACGAAGGAAAAGAGGAAACGAAGGCGAAAAATAGAGAACGAGAAAAACGGAGGAAAATGGTGAAGAAGTTACGAAAGAGCAAAGAAGAGAAACCGTCTCTGAGCTTTCAAAAATCAAAATAAAGAGCCAAAGGAAAAATAGAGCAATTAATACTAATTAATTAGGGTATTAAACCCTCGCACGTTCCCCAGGACAAAGCGCTAATACAAAAGGGCGCGCTTTTAGAAGGAAAACGTTCTACATTCAAAAAAGCTTCTGCAAAGGAATCGACAAAATGCTTGAGTTCGGCTTCACTAAAGAAGGACCGAAGTCAAGAAATCGATCTCAAATGGAAGACCAAGCTCAAGCAGGGGCACTGTTCATACCCAGGGTCGAGCTGTCCGAACTGGGATGTTCAGTAGCGAAGCGACCGACTTGTTCAAGTCAAGCGGACCGACGTCTTTATAAAGAACTCGGCCAAATCGACAGCAAAGCCCAATAAAAGGGCCCAAATAGAGGAACACGACCCAGAATCCAAAGGCAATCCCAGCCTATAGAGATAAAGGTGGTTCCCTTGAAGATAAGCTGACTTCACTCAAGATAAGATAAGATAAGATAAGATAACTAACTTATCTTATCAGAAAGATCAGCCCACGCTACTATAAATATGCTGGAGCACCCAGGTATAACTCATACTCTGATTCTACATAAAAACCTGCTTAATACCCGTGCTAACTTAGGCATCGGAGTCTCTTGCAGGTACCCCCCACCCTCCGGTGGCCAAGGATCAGCAGTGCAGTAAGTCCAACGAGTCGGACCCAACAGCTCCGGCCGTCATCAGCCAGCCGGACTCGTTATCTCCGACCAGTACAGAAGATCTCATCTGAGATCGACCTCCAGTTTCAGGTAACCCTCGGAACAGTAAGGATTTTATGTATAGGTTCAAGTGAGCTAATAAGTGAATCCTTAATTAGACTAAGATCTCACCTAACATACATATTTAGTAAAACAAAAATTTCTTTACCTATTTTCCCATATTATCCCACTTATTGTTACATGCTCATGTTTCACTCTTTATTTTTATCCCATGTGCATTGTTTTTATTTTGTATTGGGGAATTTCTTTTGTATCCCCTTTTATTCAAATGCTAAAAAAATAACTTTCTCTCTTTTTTTTAATGCACATGGTAATTGAATCACTTAGATTTTCTCATGAGCACGCTTCCCAAATTTTATTTTATTTCTTTTAACTTTTCTACCTTTTGTTTCTATCATCCATTTTCCCAAAAGGTTTCCCACATTTAACTCTATTCATGATTTTCTATCTTAAGCTAACCAAGGATTCACTTGGGATTTTCTTTTGTTTTTCTGCTTAAGGCTAGTAATTTGGCTAAATAGAATAAAGGGGTTTTAAAAGGCTCAAGGGGGCTAACAAGGGTGATGTAAAAGGTAGGCTAATTTAGGGTGAGTGAGCTAAAATCAAATGATGGCCTCAATCATTCTCTTGGTATGTATCTATTCTATATTCTATAATTGGACATATAGATTAAAGCAAAGGAAAGAACATCAGAATAAAAAGAAATGTAACACACAGAAATGAAATTACGGTTTGAATGCAACCATACAATTTAAGCTCGAGACTCACAGGCTGTGTGTTCTCTAACTCAAGCATCATATATCATTTATATATTGTATGCAGGTTTAGTAAAAAATTCCCATTATTCTCATAAAAAAAATTATTTAAGGTGGCTTTTAAAGTTTTAATGTTCCTCCTTGATGAAATGTTGTCAGCTTAACTACATCATGTAATGCTATATACAAGTTTTTTGGATTTAATTCTGATATGTTCAATTTCCTAGCTTACTTCCTTTTTATATTTTTCAATTTAAACTATACTATCTTATGCTAAAAAGGGTAAACTATACTAATTAATCCACTAATAAATCAGAATTGCAAACAAAACTAAATAACTAAAAGTATGAACTAAAGATGCAAAATGAAAAAATAGAGTAAAAATACATAAAAGCAATGTATAAGTACTCAGAAAATAACAGTAAAAGAAAAAGAGAAAAATACAGAAAAATATCCAAAATAAAAGAAAAAGTATGTAATGGTTCACCAAAATAAACGCCAGAGATGGCGACCTCCCCACACTTAAAAGGAAGCATCGTCCCCGATGCTCAATCAAGCCGGGTGTGAAGGAGTGTCATCACTGGGAGGGATGGTAGCTGGAGTCTCAGTGGTGGTGGTGGGCTGAGGGTCTGGCTGCTGTAGAGGAGGTGCTGACTGGATCGGGATCTCAAGGTCCGCAGCCTCAATCTGATGTGGGACCGCTGCCTGTGGTGCGGCAGGTGCTGCCTCCTGGGGATGGGTCTCTGCCTCGGGGGCATCCGCCTCCTCCTCAGATGCCTCGGATGGTGTGTCGGGCTCGGAGGAGATGTCGCCGGATCGTATCATCAGCTTTAGGTGCTCATAGCGCCGCTTGTTGCGACGCTCCATCTGGTCAAGTCGTCGGAACAAGCAGTGCACCAGATGATAGACGGGCTCTGTGGCAGGTGGAGGTGCAGTGGTGGTAGCAGGGGTAGGTGGTGCAGCAGTGGAGGAAGAGGGTCCAGCAGACTGTGGGGCTGACTCATCAGTAGTAGTGAATGGTGCTGGTCTGTGGCCCAGGGCTAAGAAGTTCCGGCTGTGCGGAATGATCTTCCTGCAATCCGCCGCTGGTGGTCTCTCATCGGCATCCTCCCATGGCACGTCAGCTCGACGGCCAAGCTGTGTAACTAGATATGGAAAGGGGAGGATGCCTCGGACATGGACCCTGGCCATATAGTGCCGAATGAAACGTGGCAGATAAAGGTCCTTACCATCCAGTACACACCAAAGGAGGGTGATCATAGCAGCCGGGATCTCCGTCTCGTGAGTACTCGGCATCACATAATTACTCAAGATCTGATGCCATAACCGAGCCTCATCGTTTAAGTATGTTCTCTTGATCCCTCTAGGCATGGTAGTGTCCTGACCCATCTCCCAAGGAACTGTCGGGTCGAGAGCTATCCGTGCCTTTACGGCATCCCAATCAAACTTCATCTGGCGCATGTCCTCTTCAGCCTTTGAATAACCATCAGGCTGATTGGACTTGGCTGGGAGCCGGAGAATGTCCTCTAAGGCCTCCTCAGTGACCATAATTTGTTTTCCTCTCAAGTTTACTGCATCTAGGGTAGTGAGATAGTAGTTGCAGTAGAATTCCCGTACCCAAGATGAATTGACCTCTGTCAGTGTTCTCTCCAGAAAGAACCAGCCCCTTTGCTTAATTTGCTCAGTGGTGTATTGCTGGAGGGCTTCTGGAATCTTCAGAGTTCGTTCTAGGTATAGATTTCTGGAGTTTGCAAAAGCCGGGTACTTCAACTCACAGTACCAGTTTGCAAATTTTATAGGATCAGTCGCAGGGAGCAGCTGGTCAGCTTTTTCCTGCTGTGTGAAGTTCTTCTCCCACCATGAAGAATCATGCATTAGAGCAATGATGGACTGGGAGGAATCTCCTCTTTTGCGCTTGCCAGTAGCCTTGCATTTTCCTTTCCTCTGTGAGGCAGACATCCTGAAAAACAGAAAATCAGGATATGGATAAAATAGGAAAGCAAATAGGCAATTAAACAAAGGAAACTCAAAGCGGAAAAGGAGAAATAGAATAAGGAAGATGAGTAAATGAAATGTGATTGAATTTATGTTAAATGGAAAAATAATCAATATGTCATGTTTAGAAAGTTAGAGGAAAGTGAAAATAATCAGAAAATAGATTAAAAGTGTTAGTATGGTTAGAATTTGAAAAAGAAGTTAGTAAATAAAATTAGGGAGTTAGTAAAGTGCGGGTTAAAGTAAGTGGCATAGAAAAATTCCATATAACAAGGATTCACAGGTAAGAATAGAAGTACTCAAAATCGAACAAGGAAAACAGGGTGATGCTGATTCGAATAGAAATAAAGAAAGAAAAAATTGGAATCAGTGAATCACAAAGGCAGTTTATCAACCAGGAAATCAAAGAGGAGAGAGGAAGAAGGGAGAAGAAGGGAGGGGAGGGGGTTGCGGCGGCGGCGTCCGGGGTGGCGACGGCGTCTGGGTGGCCGGCGGAGGCGGCTGGGTGGTGCTGGGTGGTGGTTGGAGGGAGAGGGAGCAGAGAGAGAGAAAAGGGTTGGGGGTGGGGGGGCTCGTGACTGATAGGGTTCGCGGGCTGAGGGGGTTATATTTTCGAATCCACGCGGTCACGTGGGGCACGCGGTCGCGTGGTTGGGCGAAAATAGGAGTGACGCGGTCGCGTGGGGTGCGCGATCGCATGAGATGGGGAAAAGAAGGGTGACGCGATTGCGTGGGTCGCGCGATCGTGTCGCTGAAATTTGTGCTAAACGCACGACTCCAGTGCCGTTTTAGCGCAACTCTCTGTCTTCTTTTGGGGTGATGTGCAAACCATGCGACGCGATCGCGTCACTCACGCAGTCGCGTGGGATTGGTATTGTGCAAGTGACGCGATCGCATGGGGCATGCGATCGCGTGGGCCAATTTGTGCGAAACGCACAAGGGCCGCACGATTCCAGCCTAACTTTCTGTTCGTTGGATCCTTACGCCGATATATATATCATGCGGTCGCGCAGGTGGTGTTTTCCGCGATATGACGCGATCGCATGGGGCATGCGGTCGCGTCGTGCACCTTTTTTTTTATATATATATATGAATGAGAAATGCAGAATGCAATGATTAACATGAATGCTATGCATGATTCCAGGTTTAATAAATTAAAATGAAAAAGGAAAAAATGAAAGCAATTAACAAGAAATAAATTGAAAAAGAAGCGACCATACCATGGTGGGTTGTCTCCCACCTAGCACTTTTAGTTAAAGTCCTTAAGTTGGACATTGGAGGGGCATCCTGTTATGGTGGCTTATGTTTAAATTCGTCCAAAAATCTCCACCAGTGCTTGGAATGCCAATAGCCTCCGGGGTCCCAAACTAAGCACGCAAAGCTTCCGAACAGCTTTAAATATATTGTTAGGCTCCCGGGATGACAAATGTCAGAATAAACTCCAGGATTCCAAGCCTTGCTTTTAAATCCGCCTCCGTCTTGATCTACATGTCTCCATTCGGGCGGGTTAAAAAGTAGAATCTCACCTTGGTGACCAAACATTTTCCGTGATCCATATGATTGAGCATGATACCAATCCGTGTACTTCGAGGTGAAGCGTGGAACCCTATTGAACCTTGTGCACTAGCTCTGGGTACGAGCCATTTCCCTCTACTCTTAAAGCCGCAGAGAGCTCTAAGCTGGCCATCTGTTTCAAGCAAACCATATTCAAGTGAATAAGTAAAGTTATAAGTTAAGGATTATACCCACTTGAAGCTTGTATTAGGTGGTAATGGCCTTGGGATAGGTGTTTTTGGTGGTTCTGCAAGTTCCGTTTCCTTGTGCTCTTCTGTGAATTCCTCCACTTCTTTGCAAAGATCTTCAATTGTATCTGTGTCCTGGTCAAAGTCTTCTATGTCTTCCTCATCACTTGAGTCATAGATTGGAGGTTGAGAGAAATCTACCTCTGCATCATCTTCGTATTCACTTGGGGAAGATTCTTCGATCTCAGAGAATTCACTTGCGGATGCAAGTTCATCACCAAGAGAGCTAGACTTGTGACTATCATCATCAAAGGAATTTGCTTCTTGGATTATTCTGTCTGATTCCTCATAAACGACTTGCCTTGGAGAAATATCCTCCTTAGCATCAACTGTAGCATCCTGGACGGAGTTTTCCTCAATTCTGGATTCCCATGGAGGTTCAGCATCTCCTAGATCTTCAACCAACTCTTCTTCTTGAACAAAGACAGCTTCTTCTAATTGTTCCAGTACAAATTCATGCTCTGCCTTGTCCATTGGAGTTTCTGGCACTTCCTTCATGCTCTACTCTTCATTGGGCTGTCAACATGGAGCTGTGGTTGATCCTTGTATATTTGAGCGCCTAGAAGCCCATTGAATCATCGCTTGCTCCAGTTGTTTAATGGTTGTTTGAAATTTAATTACTGTTTCTCTTAGGCGATCCTCTGCTTCTTGGGTTGCTGGACTTGGACATGCTACAAAGGAAAGTGGTGGTGATTGGGAGTGATTGGATTGGTATTGGGGTAAGGATGGATCATATGGTGGCGAATGGTGAAGAGAAGCTTGTGAGTGTGGTGGTTCAAGGTTATGTTGAAAGGGTGGTTTATATGTACGGGGTGGGGCTTGTTGGTAGTTACAAGGTTGTCCACCATGTCTTTCAGCTGGGTATGCATTGTGGAATGGTCTTTGTCCAGGATATCTCGGAGGGTGTTGCTGCCAAAAGGGTTGATTAGATCCTCTTGGTTCCATCTATCCTTGATTGGTCTGACCTTGATGCACATTCCTGCTGTAACTTCTATTTCCCTTAACAACATTAGAACCAAACTCAAAGCGAGAGGGGTGAGAGTTCATAGCAGTAAATAAAGATAAAAAGGAAAAACAAAAATAAATAAACAAGCAAAAAAAAATATTTACAATAACCAATAATAAGGCACACGTTAGCAGTTCCCCGGCAATGGCGCCATTTTGACGAGAGAACTTTTGCGTGGTCTAGAAATTTGCGGATAAATCCTCGTTGCAAGTATAGTTTCTAAACCAACAAAAATCCCTTCGTACAAACGTTTTGGGTGTCATAAGTAACAAACCCCTTTAGAAATTGTTAACCGAGTATTCAAACCTCGGGTCGTCTTCTCAAGGAACTGCGAGGAAGTATGTTCTTACTATTGGCTATAAAGGTTGTAATCGGAGTTTAGAAGATGAGAAGCAAGTAATTTAAATGACAAGTAAATTAAATGGCAATTAAAATAAATAAATACTATAAAGCAGATTTTTGGCAAGGTAAGAGAAGTTGGAGGTCCAACGTAGTTATCTCTCTCAACTATAATGAAAGTTGAATCTAAACTCCACTTGATCAACCTGTACTAGGACAAGGAAAAGTCAAGGGACTAATTAAATTGACCTTTGAATCCTATTTATTTCCTAAGAAAAGGTTGGGATTACTCAAGTTCAGCTCAATTAGCAAGATAACGATTATCAATTATGTTGAGTTTAATAACTGTTGAGTTACTAAATTCTTAACCAAAACCAAAGGGAGAAAAAATAAAATTGCTGGAATAATAAAAATATCCTTAGATGGGAAGCAATGGTAACTTAAATCGAAGAGAACAATCATGAACTGAAAATACCTCAATTATCATTAATTCAAATAACAGTCTGTAACATGGAAGAATTCTTAAATCAAATTATAATAATCAATTCAAATGTTGGAATAAATAAATAAAAGTAAAACTAAAATAAAAGAACATTAAATCTGGGATCCAGAGTTACTCTTAAAACAAGAAGAAATCCTAAATCCTAAAAGAGAGAGAGAAGATCTCCCTCTCAACTAAATCTAAATCATTGAAAGGTAAAATATGCGAGCTCTCTTTGAATGGGTGCATTCCCACACTTTATAACCTCTAGTCTATGCTGTCTGTACTTGGATCTGGGCCAAAAAGGGCTTCAGAATTCGCTGGGGGCATATTCTGTAAATTCTGATGCGTGGCCTCTGTCATGCGTCCGCGTGGGTCACGCGGTCGCGTCATTTGGAGCTTTTCCTTGCCACGCGGTCGCGTCATTCATGCGACCGTGTCATATGCATTCTGCTTAAGGTGCACGGTCGCGTCAGTCATGCGGCCGCGTCGCTGCTGATTCGTGCTTGGCACGCGATCACGTCGTCCATGTGATCGCGTGGGTACCAGTTTCCTTAAAGCTCCGTTTTGCTTTCTCCTTCCATTTTAGTATGTTTCCTTTTCCATCCTTTAAGTTATTCTGCCTTAGAAAATCTGAAACTACTCAACACACTGATCACGGCATTGAATGGAAATAAAGGTAATTAAAATAATTAATTTTTTAAAGCTTAGGAAACATGTTTTTCACAATATGACATAATAAGGAAGGGAGAGTAAAACCATGCAATTAATGTGAATAAGCAGGTGAATGATTGTATAAATCACTCAAATTAAGCACAAAAAACTCATGAAATATGGGTTTATCAAGGTGTCACTTATGGATTATCAAAGATGCATGTTATGTACTTGGTCTGCTACAAGACAATAAGGAATTCATTGATGCAATTAAGGAAGCAAGTACATGGGCCTCTGCTAAATACATCCATGAACTTTTTGTTATTTTGTTGATTTCAAATAGTTTTACTACCCTCGAACACGTGTGGAAAACATGCTACCAACACTTTGCAGAGGACATTTTGTATGACATTAGAAGGATGCATGACGAACGGATTTTTGTCGGTAAAGAATTTCACAAAAGTGATCGCGTTGTAAGTATAGTTTCTAAACCAATAAAGAATCCTTTCGTACAAAAAACTTGTTTGTCACTAAAGTAAACCCAATAAAAATAATAACCGAAGTATTTAAACCTCGGGTCGTCTCTCAAGGAATTACAGGGAGGTATGATTTATTATTGGTTATGGGACACTTATCTTTTTGGGTTTTTGAATAAGGAACAAGAAAAGTAAATTGCAAGAAAGTAAATTAATAATTAAGAAAACTCTTGGAAAGGTATGAGAATTAGACGTCCTATCCTAGTTATCCTTATCAATTGTGACGAGAATTGTTCATTGCTCCCACTTGGTTGACCTCTAACTATGAAGGTAAGTCAAATGGATAAATCAATATGAATCCTCAAGTCCTAGTCAACTCCAAAGGAAAGACTAGCTTTAGAGGGATCCAAATCAACCAGCGAATTCCAATTATCAATCAACAAAGAGTTTGATAACTCAAGTATCTCCAATTACTCAATTCAACCTAAGAATGTAAAAAAGCTAAATTAAAATCATAAATATGAAATACCTCAAATTGCATTAAATAAAGAAATCAAATCTAACATGGAAAGTTCATAAACCAAATTGGAAAAATAAATAAACTAGAATTCTAGAATAAATAAAAGTAGAAGAGAAACTAAATTAAAGGAACATTGAACCTGGAATTGAGAAGAAATAACCCTAAAACTAAGAGAAATCCTAAAACCTAGAGAGAGGAGAGAGCCTCTCTCTCTAGAAACTACATCTAAAACCTAAAATTGTTGTGTGAATGAATGAATCAGTGATTTTCCCATTCTGCAGCCTCTATTCTGTGTTCTCGGGCTTGGAATTGTGCCAAAAAGGAGCCCAGAAATCGCCCCCAGCGCTTTCTGCAACTTTCTGCACGTGGCGCATGTCACGCGTACGCGTAGGTCATGCATGCACGTCATTTGGTGAAATTCCTTGTCACGCGTACGCGTCAGTCACGCGTACGCGTTGCTTGGCTTCTGCGCTAGGCACGCATACGCGTCGCCCATGTGCGCGCATCGCTGCCAGCTTCTCAAAACTTCATTTTTCGCATTCCTTCCACTTTTGCATGTTTCCTTTCCATCCTCTAAGCCATTCCTACCCTATAAAGCTTGAAAGCACTTAACAAAAAGATCACGACATCGAATGGTAATAAAGGATAATTAAAATTGACAGTTTAAAGGCCTAGGAAACATGTTTTCAATTATATCACAAAATTAGGAAGAAATTGTAAAACCATGCAATTTATATGAATAAGTGAGCAAAGAATTGATAAAAACCACTCAAATTAGCACAAGATAAACCATAAAATAGTGGTTTATCAATGCACCATTCACAAGATAATTAATTATATATTAATGATCAGTTAATATTTTCCAATATTCTCTTTTAACTAAAGTTATATATATAATTAATATTTATTAAATATTCTAATTAAATGTAGACATCAATTTACGTGAAGAACAGATAGTGAATTTAACCCTAATTAAGATTGAGGAGAAGATGCAAGCAAACAGAAGATCACTTAGAGTGTTTGACAAAATACTTTATCCAGTTGCAGAAAACATCGATGGATTAGAAAATCGTTTGTTGATTGATGAATTGAATTTTGACCATGAGCTTTTATGCTCTCAATACACTGCATCGTTAGATAAAATGAATAAGGAACAACGAGAAGCATTCTTTGAGATTATACATGCAGTTGCCAGTTGAACAACAGATTAGTGGTTTCTTCTTTCTTTATGGATATGGTGGTGTTGGAAAAATATTTGTGCGGAAAGCCCTTTCTGATGCAATTAGAAGCAATGGTCACATTGTATTAATTGTTTCTACAAGTGGCATTGCCGCATTATTACTTCCAAACGAATGTACTGTTCATTCAAGATTCAAAATACCACTGAATATTACTGAGGATTTTGTGTGAAATATTAAACAAGGTTATTTGTTGGCACGATTAGTTAGCAAAGCAAAGTTGATCATTTGGGATGAGGCTCCAATGCTTAAAAGACACTGCTATGAAGCACTCAACAAGTGAATGAAGGATATTTTGAGATTTGAGAGTAACTACCAACCAGATTTACCATTCGGTGGAAAGGTCGTCATTCTGGGGGGAGATTTTAAAGAGATTATTCTTATTATTCCGATGGGTTCATGACAAGACATTTGATGAGCGGATAATTTATACGCTTTTTGGCATTGTTCTTAGTATGTTTTTAGTAGAATCTAGTTACTTTTAGGGATGTTTTCATTAGTCTTTATGTTAAATTCATATTTCTGGACTTTACTATGAGTTTGTATATTTTTCTGTGATTTCAGGTATTTTCTGGCTGAAATTGAGGGACTTGAGCAAAAATCAGATTCAGAGGTTGAAGAAGGACTGCTGATGCTGTTGGATTCTGACCTCTCTGCACTCAAAATGGATTTTCTGGAGCTACAGAACTCAAAATGACGCGCTTCCAATTGCATTGGAAAGTAGACATCCAGAGCTTTCCAGCAATATATAATAGTCTATACTTTGCCCAATTTTAGACGATGCAAACTGGCGTTCAACGCCAGCTCTCTGCCGAATTCTGGCGTCCAGCGCCAGAAACAAGTTGCAAAGTGGAGTTCAACGCCCAAACTGGCACAAAAGCTGGCGTTCAACTCCAAGAATGACCTCTCCACGTGTAGACTTCAAGCTCAGCCCAAGCACACACCAAGTGGGCCCCGGAAGTGGATTTATGCATCAATTACTTATTTTTGTAAACCCTAGTAGCTAGTTTATTATAAATAGGACCTTTTACTATTGTATTGGACATCTTTGAATCTTTGGATTATCTTTTGATCTATTGATCACGTTTGGGGGCTGGCCATTTGGCCATGCCTGGACCTTCATTACTTATGTATTTTCAATGGTAGAGTTTCTGCACTCCATAGATTAAGGTGTGGAGCTCTGCTGTTCCTCAAAGATTAATGCAAAGTACTACTGTTTTCTATTCAATTCATCTTATTTCGCTTCTAAGATATTCATTCGCACTTCAACCTGAATGTGATGAACGTGACAATCATCATCATTCCCTATGAACGCGTGCCTGACAACCACTTCCGTTCTACATTAGATTGAATGAGTATCTTTTAGATCTCTTAATCAGAATCTTCGTGGTATAAGCTAGATTGATGGCGGCATTCATGAGAGTCTGGAAAGTCTAAACCTTGTCCGTGGTATTCCGAGTAGGACTCTGGGATTGAATGACTGTGACGAACTCCAAACTCGCGAGTGCTGGGCGTAGTGACAGACGCAAAAGGATAGTAAATTCTATTCCAGTATGATCGAGAACCTCCAAGATGATTAGCCATGCAGTGACAGCGCATCGGACCATTTTCACAGAGAGGAATAGGATGCAACCAACGACAAGGGTGATGCCTCCAGACGATTAGCCGTGCTGTGACAGAGCATTTGGACCATTTTCCCGAGAGGATTGAAAGTAGCCATTGGCACCGGTGACATCCTTACACAAAGCCAGCCATAGAAAGGAGTAAGACGGATTGGATGAAGACAGCAGGAAAGCAGAGGTTCAGAGGAATGAACGCATCTCCATACGCTTATCTGAAATTCTCACCAATGATTTACATAAGTATTTCTATCCTTATTTTAGTATTAATTTTGAAAACTCCATAACTATTTTATATCCGCCTGACTGAGATTTACAAGGTGACCATAGCTTGCTTCATACCAACAATCTCCGTGGGATCGACCCTTACTCACGTAAGGTTTATTACTTGGACGACCCAGTGCACTTGCTTGTTAGTTATGCGAAGTTGTGAAGATATGTTTAGACCATGGTCCTGTGCATCCGTTTTTGGTGCCATCGCCAGGGAATCAATTTCGAACAATAATTCACAACCTGAGTAACAATTTCGCATACCAAGTTTTTGGCGCCGTTGCCGGGGATTGTTCGAGTTTGGACAACTAACGGTTCATCTTGTTGCTCAGATTAGGTAATTTTCTTTTTGTTTTATTTTCAAAAATTTTTCAAAAATCTTTCAAAAAAATTCTCCTTTGTTTTCGAAAAAAAAAATTTTTAAATAAAAATGTTTTCAAAAATATATTTTTCTTTAGAAATTTTAAGAATGAATTCTAGTGTTTCATGAAGCATGTTGAAGCCTGGCTGACTGTAGGGAATGTTAGGCGTGTCATGTCTAAGTTACATACTAAAGCTTGGCTGGCTATTAGGCCATGCCTGACCCTTTGATTGGAGCTTTAGTCTAAAGAGCATAAGATTCCTGGAATTCATATTAAAAATTTTGGAATCCTTATTTTTCTTTTTCAAATAATTTTCGAAAAAAAATATAAAATAAAAATACAAAAAAATTTATTTCATGTTTCTTGTCTGGGTCTTGAGTCAATTTTTTAGTTTGGTGTCAATTGCATATTCATCTTGCATTTTTTCGAAAAATTCATGCATTCATAGTGTTCTTCATGATCTTCAAGTTGTTCTTGGTAAGTCTTCTTGTTTGATCTTGATGTTTTCTTGTTTTGCATCTTTTCTTGTTTTACATGTGCATTTTTGCATCCATAGATTCTAAACATGAAAGATTTCTAAGTTTGGTATCTTGCATGTTTTCTTTGCATATAAAAATTTTCAAACAAATAAGTTCTTGATGTTCATCTTGACATTCAAAGTGTTCTTGGTGTTCATCTTGATATTCATAGTGTTCTTGCATTCATCACATACTTTGATCCAAAATTCTCATGCATTGCATCATTTTGCATGTTTTTCTCTCTCATCATAAAAATTCAAAAATCAAAAAAATATCTTTCCCTTTTTCTCTCTTAAAATTTCGAAAATTAGAGTTGACTTTTTCAAAAATTTTTAAAATCTAGTTGTTTTTATGAGTCAAATCAAATTTTCAATTTAAAAATCTTATCTTTTTCAAAATCTTTTTCAAAAATCAAATCTTTTTCATTTTTCTTAGTTATTTTTGAAAATTTTTAAAAATATTTTTCAAAACTCTTTTTCTTATCTTTATATCATAAGTTTCGAAAATAACATCATCAATTAATGTTTTGATTCAAAAATTTCAAGTTTGTTACTTGCTTGTTAAGAAAGATTCAAACTTTAAGTTCTAGAATCATATCTTGTGATTTCTTGTGAATCAAGTCATTAATTGTGATTTTAAAAATCAAATATTTTTCAAAACTAATTTCAATCATATCTTTTCAAAAATATCTTCTTATCTCATCTTTTTCAAAATTTGATTTCAAAATATCTTTTCTAACTTCTTATCTTCTTATCTTTTCAAAATTGATTTTCAAAATTTATTTCAACTAACTAACTAACTTTTTGTTTGTTTCTTACCTTTTTAAAAACTACCTAACTAACTCTCTCTCTCTAATTTTCGAAAATATCTTCCCTCTTTTTCAAAAATTTCTTTTTAATTAACTAATTATTTTAATTTTTGATTTTAATTTTCGAAAACTACTAACCTTTTTCAAAAGCTATTTTCGAAAATCACTAACTCTTTTTCAAAAAAATTATTTTCGAAAATTCACTTCCCTCTCTCATCTCCCTCTATTTTATTTATTCATCTACTAACACTTCTCTTCATCTCACATCTCGGCTCCTATCATCACCTTTGTGTTTGGATTATCCATTTCTTTCTTCCACTCACACAGGGACCTCTATACTGTGGTATAAAGGATCCCTATTGTTATTATTATTATTATTACTATTATTATTATTATTATTATTATTATTATTATTATTATTATTATTATTATTATTATTATTATTATTATTATTATTATTATTATTATTATTATTATTATTATTTTTCTGTGCCCTCTTCTTTGTCATATGAGCAGGAGCAAGGACAAGAATATTCTTGTTGAAGCAGATCCAGAACCTGAAAAGACTCTAAAGAGAAAACTAAGAGAAGCTAAATTACAACAATCCAGAGATAACCTTATAGAAATTTTCGAACAAGAAGAGGAGATGGCAGCAGAAAATAATAATAATGCAAGGAGGATGCTCGGTGACTTTACTACACCTAATTCCAATTTACATGGAAGGAGCATCTCCATTCCTCCCATTGGAGCAAACAATTTTGAGCTGAAACCTCAGCTAGTTTCTCTGATGCAGCAGAACTGCAAGTTTCATGGACTTCCATCTGAAGATCCTTTTCAGTTCTTAACTGAATTCTTGCAGATCTGTGATACTGTTAACACTAATGGAGTAAATCCTGAAGTCTACAGGCTCATGCTTTTCCCTTTTGCTGTAAGAGACAGAGCTAGAATATGGTTGGACTCTCAACCCAAAGACAGCCTGAACTCTTGGGATAAGCTGGTCACGGCTTTCTTAGCCAAGTTCTTTCCTCCTCAAAAGCTGAGCAAGCTTAGAGCGGATGTTCAAACCTTCAGACAGAAAGAAGGTGAATCCCTCTATGAAGCTTGGGAAAGATACAAGCAGCTGACCAAAAAGTGTCCTTCTGACATGCTTTCAGAATGGACCATCCTGGATATATTCTATGATGGTTTATCTGAGCTATCAAAGATGTCATTGGATACTTCTGTAGGTGGATCCATTCACCTAAAGAAAACACCTGCAGAAGCTCAAGAACTCATTAACATGGTTGCTAATAACCAGTTCATGTACACTTCTGAGAGAAATCCTGTGAGCAATGGGACGCCTCAGAGGAAGGGAGTTCTTGAAATTGATACTCTGAATGCCATATTGGCTCAGAACAAAATATTGACTCAGCAAGTCAATATGATTTCTCAGAGTCTGACTGGAATGCAAGCTGCATCTAACAGTACTCAAGAGGCTTCTTATGAAGAAGAAGCTTATGATCCTGAGAACCCTGCAATAGCAGAGGTAAATTACATGGGTGAACCATATGGAAACACCTATAATCCCTCCTGGAGAAATCATCCAAATCTCTCATGGAAGGATCAAAAGCCTCAACAAGGCTTTAATAATGGTGGAAGAAACAGGTTTAACAATAATAAACCTTTTCCATCATCCACTCAGCAACAGACAGAGAACTCTGAACAAAATACCTCTAATTTAGCAAACTTAGTCTCTGATCTGTCCAAGGCCACTGTAAGTTTCATGAATGAAACAAGATCTTCCATTAGAAATTTGGAAGCACAAGTGGGCCAGCTGAGTAAAAGGATCACTGAAATCCCTCCTAGTACTCTCCCAAGCAATACAGAAGAGAATCCAAAAGGATAGTGCAAGGCCATTGAATTGATCACAATGACCGAACCTGTAAGGGAAGGAGAGGACGTGAATCCCAAGGAGGAAGACCTCCTGAGATGTCCAGTGATCAATAAGGAGCTTCCCTCTGAGGAACCAAAGGACTCTGAGGCTCAATTAGAGACCATAGGGATTCCATTGAACCTCCTTATGCCATTCATGAGCTCTGATGAGTACTCCTCTTCTGAAGAGAATGAGGATGTCACTGAAGAGCAAGCTGCCAAGTTCCTTGGTGCAATCATGAAGCTGAATGCCAAATTATTTGGCATTGAAACTTGGGAAGATGAACCTCCCTTGTTCACCAATGAACTAAATGATCTGGATCAACTGACATTGCCTCAGAAGAAACAGGATCCTGGAAAGTTCTTAATACCTTGCACCATAGGCACCATGATCTTTAAAGCTCTGTGTGACATGGGTTCAGGGATAAATCTCATGCCCCTCTCTGTAATAGAGAAACTGTGAATCTATGGGGTGCAAGCTGCTAAAATCTCATTAGAGATGGCAGACAATTCAAGAAAACAGGCTTATGGACAAGTAGAGGACGTGTTAGTAAAGGTTGAAGGCCTTTACATCCCTGCTGATTTCATAGTCCTGGATACTGGAAAGGAAGAAGATGAATCCATCATCCTAGGAAGACCTTTCCTAGCCACAGCAAGAGTTGTGATTGATGTGGATAGAGGAGAATTGATCCTTCAATTAAATGAGGACAACCTTGTGTTTACAACTCAAGGATCTCTCTCTGCATCCATGGAGAGGAAGCATAAAAAGCTTCTCTCAAAGCAGAGTCAAACAAAGCCCCTACAGTCAAACTCTAAGTTTGGTGTTGGGAGGCCACAACCAAACTCTAAGTTTGGTGTCAAACCCCCATATCCAAACTCTAAGTTTGGTGTTGGGAGGTCTCAACAAAGCTCTGCACATCTGTGAGGCTCCATGAGAGCCCACTGTCAAGCTATTGACATTAAAGAAGCGCTTGTTGGGAGGCAACCCAATGTTTATTTATCTAATTTTATTTTTGTTTTTCATGTTTTCTTAGGTTCATGATCATGTGGAGTCACAAAATAAACGAAAAATTTAGAAATAGAATCAAAAATAGCGGAAGAAAAATCACACCCTGGAGGAAGCACCTGTCTGGCGTTCAACGCCAGAACAGAGCATGGTTCTGGCGCTGAACGCCCAAAATGGGCAGTATCTGGGCGCTGAACGCCCAAAATGGGCAGCATCTGGGCGCTGAACGCCAGAATTGCACCCTGGAGAAGAGTTGGCACTGAACGCCCAGAACAAGCATGGTTCTGGCATTCAACGCCAGAAATGGGCAACAAATGGGCGTTGAACGCCCAAAATGGGCACCAACCTGGTGCTGAACGCCCAGAGTTGTGTGCAAGGGCATTTTACATGCTTAATTTGGTGCAAGGTTGTAAATCCTTGAACACCTCAGGATCTGTGGACCCCACGGGATCATCTCAGGATCTGTGGATCCCACAGGATCATCTCAGGATCTGTGGACCCCATAGGATCCCCACCTTCCTCCACTTACTCTCTTCTTTCTTCTCAATCATCCTCTATTCCCAATAAACATTCTTCCCCAAAACCCTTCACCACTCACATCCACCCACTCTTCCCCATAAACCTACCCAAAAAAACTCCACCTACCTTCAAAATTCAAATCAATTTCCCACCCAAACCCACCCATATGGCCGAACCTTAACCCCCACTCCCTTCCCTATATAAAGCCTTCCATTCTTCTTCATTTTCACACAACACAACCCTCTCTTTCCCTTCTTGGCCGAAACACACCTCCCCCCTCTTCTCCATATTTTCTTCTTCTTCATCTAATTCTTTCTTTTCTTGCTCGAGGGCGAGCAATATTCTAAGTTTGGTGTGGTAAAAGCATAAGCTTTTTGTTTTTCCATTACCATTGATGGCACCTAAGACCAGAGAATCCTCTAGAAAAGGGAAAGGGAAGACAAAAGCTTCCACCTCCGAGTCATGGGAGATGGAAAGATTCATCTCCAAAGCTCATCAAGACCACTTCTATGATGTTGTGGTCAAGAAGAAGGTGATCCCTGAGGTCCCTTTCAAACTCAAGAGGCGCAGGAAGCTCATCACCATGAGATCCCGGAGATGCCTCAAATGCATTTTCCTCCACAAAACTATTGGGAGCAAATCAACACCTCCCTAGGAGAATTAAGTTCCAACATGGGACAACTAAGGGTGGAACATCAAGAGCACTCCATCATCCTTCACGAAATAAGAGAAGATCAAAAAGCAATGAGGGAGGAGCAACAAAGACAAGGAAGAGACATAGAAGAGCTCAAGGACATCATTGGTTCCTCAAGAAGAAAATGCCACCATCACTAAGGTGGACTCATTCCTTGTTCTTACATTCTCTGTTTTTCATTTTCTATGTTAAGTGCTTATCTGTGTTTGTGTCTTCATTACATGATCATTAGTAGTTAGTAACTTTGTCTTAAAGTTATGAATGTCCTATGAATCCATCACCTCTCTTAAATGAAAAATGTTTTAATTCAAAAGAACAAGAAGTACATGAGTTTTGAATTTATCCTTGAACTTAGTTTAATTATATTAATGTGGTGACAATGCTTCTTGTTTTCTGAATGTATGCTTGAACAGTGCATATGTCTTTTGAAGTTGTTGTTTAAGAATGTTAAATATGTTGGCTCTTGAAAGAATGATGACTAGGAGACATGTTATTTGATAATCTGAAAAATCATAAAAATGATTCTTGAAGCAAGAAAAAGCAGCAAAGAACAAAGCTTGCAGAAAAAAAAATAAAATAGGCGAAAAAAAAAAAGCAAGCAGAAAAAGCCAAAAGCTCTTAAAACCAAGAGGCAAGAGCAAAAAGCTAATAACCCTTAAAACCAAAAGGCAAGGGAAAATAAAAAGGATCCCAAGGCTTTGAGCATCAGTGGATAGGAGGGCCTAAAGGAATAAAATCCTGGTCTAAGCGGCTAAATCGAGCTGTCCCTAACCATGTGCTTGTGGCGTGTAGGTGTCAAGTGAAAACTTGAGACTGAACGGTTAAAGTCAAGGTCCAAAGCAAAAAAAGAGTGTGCTTAAGAACCCTGGACACCTCTAATTGGGGACTTTAGCAAAGCTGAGTCACAATCTGAAAAGGTTCACCCAATTATGCGTCTGTGGCATTTATGTATCCGGTGGTAATACTGGAAAACAAAGTGCTTAGGGCCACGGCCAAGACTCATAAAATAGCTGTGTTCAAGAATCATCATACTGAACTAGGAGAGTCAATAACACTATCTAAACTTTGAGTTCCTATAGAAGCCAATCATTCTGAACTTCAATGGATAAAGTGAGATGCCAAAACTATTCAAGAGGCAAAAAGCTACAAGTCCCGCTCATCTGATTGGAGCTATGTTTCATTGATAGTTTAGAATTTATAGTATATTCTCTTCTTTTTATCCTATTTGATTTTCAGTTGCTTGGGGACAAGCAACAATTTAAGTTTGGTGTTGTGATGAGCGGATAATTTATACGCTTTTTGGCATTGTTCTTAGTATGTTTTTAGTAGAATCTAGTTACTTTTAGGGATGTTTTCATTAGTTTTTATGTTAAATTCACATTTCTGGACTTTACTATGAGTTTGTGTGTTTTTCTATGATTTCAGGTATTTTCTGGCTGAAATTGAGGGACTTGAGCAAAAATCAGATTCAGAGGTTGAAGAAGGACTGCTGATGCTGTTGGATTCTGACCTCCCTGCACTCAAAATGGATTTTCTGGAGCTACAGAACTCAAAATGGCGCGCTTCTAATTTCATTGGAAAGTAGACATCCAGGGTTTTTCAGAAATATATAATAGTCCATACTTTGCCTAATTTTAGATGACGCAAACTGGCATTCAACGCCAGCTCTCTACCTAATTCTGGCGTCCAGCGCCAGAAACAAGTTGCAAAGTGGAGTTCAACGCCCAAACTGGCACAAAAGCTGGCGTTCAACTCCAAGAATGATCTCTCCACGTGTAGACTTCAAGCTCAGCCCAAGCACACACCAAGTGGGCCCCGGAAGTGGATTTATGCATCAATTACTTACTTCTGTAAACCCTAGTAGCTAGTTTATTATAAATAGGACCTTTTACTATTGTATTGGACATCTTTGAATCTTTGGATTATCTTTTGATCTATTGATCACGTTTGGGGGCTGGCCATTCGGCCATGCCTGGACCTTCATTACTTATGTATTTTCAACGGTAGAGTTTCTGCACTCCATAGATTAAGGTGTGGAGCTCTGCTGTTCCTCAAAGATTAATGCAAAGTACTACTGTTTTCTATTCAATTCATCTTATTTCGCTTCTAAGATATTCATTCGCACTTCAACCTGAATGTGATGAACGTGACAATCATCATCATTCCCTATGAACGCGTGCCTGACAACCACTTCCGTTCTACATTAGATTGAATGAGTATCTCTTAGATCTCTTAATCAGAATCTTCGTGGTATAAGCTAGATTGATGGCGGCATTCATGAGAGTCCGGAAAGTCTAAACCTTGTCCGTGGTATTCCGAGTAGGACTCTGGGATTGAATGACTATGACGAACTCCAAACTCGCGAGTGCTGAGCATAGTGACAGACGCAAAAGGATAGTAAATTCTATTCCAGTATGATCGAGAACCTCCAAGATGATTAGCCATGTAGTGACAGCGCATCGGACCATTTTCACAGAGAGGAATAGGATGCAACCAACGAAAAGGGTGATGCCTCCAGACGATTAGCCGTGCTGTGACAGAGCATTTGGACCATTTTTCCGAGAGGATTGAAAGTAGCCATTGGCACTGGTGACATCCTTACACAAAGCCAGCCATAGAAAGGAGTAAGACGGATTGGATGAAGACAGCAGGAAAGCAGAGGTTCAGAGGAATGAATGCATCTCCATACGCTTATCTGAAATTCTCACCAATGATTTACATAAGTATTTCTATCCTTATTTTAGTATTAATTTTGAAAACTCCATAACTATTTTATATCCGCCTGACTGAGATTTACAAGGTGACCATAGCTTGCTTCATACCAACAATCTCCGTGGGATCGACCCTTACTCACGTAAGGTTTATTACTTGGACGACCCAGTGCACTTGCTGGTTAGTTATGCGAAGTTGTGAAGATATGTTTAGACCATGGTCCTGTGAATCCGTTTTTGGTGCCATCGCCAGGGAATCAATTTCGAACAATAATTCACAACCTGAGTAACAATTTCGCATACCAACATTGTACAAGCATCTATAAATTGTTCATATTTGTAGAAGTCCTGTAAGGTTCTGGAGCTAACCAGGAACATGCAGCTTAATTATGGTGGTATTAAAGATGATCGATCAAAAGTAACTAATTTTGCATAGTGGCTTCTTCATATTGGGAATGGATTAGCTGGTGATTCAACTGATGGTGAATCTGAGGTTATTATGCCAGATGATTTAATCATACATGACCGGTATAATGCATTTGATAGACTGGTGGAGTTCTTATATCCAGACTTATTGTTGGAATGCAACAAACAAGACTATTTAAAGGTACAAACTATCCTTGCACTGACACTTGAAATTGTAAATGAAGTTAACAACAGCATGATGGAGGATTTTCATGGTTTTCATGATGTTGAAAGGGTCTAAGCTATGATTCATTGTGTATTGAGGAGGGTAATATGGGGTCAAATTTCGATACACCTACAACTGACTAATAAACCCCAATTTTGCGGTTTATCTTGTGCTTATTTTAGGAGATTTTATCACCTTTTCCCACATTTATTCAATGAAATGGCATGGTTTTGTAATTCTCCCTTAAATTATGCTCAAGTATAAAAACATACTTTTTAGGCCTTTAAATTGGTGATTTTAATTCACTTTAATTCCATTCGATACCTTGATGTGTTTGTTGAGTGATTTCAGGTTCATAAGGCAAGTATGGGATGGAAGAAATGAAGAGAAAAGCATACAAAGTGGAGAATTCATGAGGAAACAAGGATTTGGAGTACTTCAACCCACGCGCACGCGCAGAAGACGCGCACGTGTGGAAGTGAAGTTGCATGGCGACGCGTACGCACACATGACGCGTACGCGTGGATAGGAAAATTGCCAAGCGACGCGCACGCGTGACCCACGCGTACGCGTCGATGTTCGCACGTGACTCACTTAAAGGCAAAATGTTGGGGGCAATTTCTGAGCTGTCCAGGCCCAAATCCAACTTGTTTCTGAGGGTATTTGATGCAGAATTGAAGATTGAGCAAAGGGGGAGCACTTAGTTAGTCATGATGAGCCTTTAGTTAGTTTTATAGAGAGAGAAGCTCCCTCTTCTCTCTAGAATTAGGTTAGGATTAGGTTAATTTCTATTAGATCTAGCTTTGATTACTTGATTTCATCTTGTTTCCTCTACAATTCCTTGTTCTAATACTTCAATTCTTCTTCGTTTTTTTGTTAATTTTACTTTTATGCTTCTTTTATGTTCATGAATGCTCATGTTGGATTTGGATTTTCTATTAATGTAATTGATGTTTGATGTTCTTTTATTGATGATTTGAGTTGTGAATTTTACTTTTCTTGCAATTGGTAGTTGGTAGATTTACTATTCCTTGCAATTCATTATGCTTCCCTTTTATGCCTTCCAAGTGTTTGACACAATGCTTGGTTGGATGTTAGAGTAGATTTTGAGCATTCTTGGCTTGGAAAGAGTAATTAGGTAATCTTGAGTCATGAATACCTAACTTATGTTGGTGATCTAGAATTGTTAGTTAATATGATTTCCATTGACTCTAATCTCTTGCTAATTCAATTAGTGAGTTGATTAAGACTTTTGGATTGAGATTAGCTAGTCTTGTTTGACTTTCTCTCATAGAAGATAACTTCCACCTTCTTCCAACATTGGAGATGACAAAATAGGATAAATTCTTGTAAATTATTGTTATTAGTGACTAGGATAGAAAGCCTATATTCTCAAATCTTGCCAATGATGTCTCTCTTTATTACTTGCTTTCTTTAGTTACTTGCTTGATTTACTCTTCTTGTCATTTAAATTCTTGCCCATTTATTTTCTTGCCCTTTTACCAATCAGACCCTCCTTGCACCTTCAGAGCCAATAATTAACCACTTCATTGCAATTTCTTGTGAGACGATCCGGAGTTTAAATACTTCGGTTAACTTTTCATTGGGGTTTGTACTTGTGACAACTCAAATTTTTTATGTGAGAATTGTTTGTTGGTTTGGAGCTATGCTTACAACGAAGTTCTTATTTCTATAAGAGAAATTCTATACCGAAACGACAATTTCTTAATGATGAGCGGATAATTTATACTCTTTTTGGTATTATTTTTACATAGTTTTTAGTATGTTTTAGTTACTTTTTATTATATTTTTATTAGTTTTTATGCAAAAATCACATTTCTGGACTTTACTATGAGTTTGTGTATTTTTCTATAATTTCAGGTATTTTCTGGTTGAAATTGAGGGACCTGAGCAAAAATCTGATTCAGAGGCTGAGAAAGGACTGCAGATGTTGTTGGATTCTGACCCTGCACTCGAAGTGGATTTTCTGGAGCTATAAAAGTCCAATTGGCGCGCTCTCAATTGTGTTGGAAAGTAGACATCTTTGGCTTTCCATCAATATATAATAGTCTTTACTTTGCCCGAGATTTGATGGCCCAAACTGGCGTTCAAACGCCCATTTGAGACCTTTTTCTGGAGTAAAACGCCAGAACTGGCACCAGAATTGGAGTTAAACGCCCAAACTGGCACCCAAGCTGGCGTTTAACTCCAAGAATGGCCTATGCACGTTAAAGCTTCAATGCTCAGCCCAAGCATACACCAAGTGGGCCGCGGAAGTGGATTTCTGCACTATCTGCACTCAGTTACTTATTTTCTGTAATCCCTAGTAACTAGTTTAGTATAAATAGCACTTTTTACTATTGTATTTGTATCTTTTGATTATTTTTATATCTGATCCTTGGACTTGGAGGCTGGCCACACGGCCATGCCTAGACTATTTTCTCTTATCTATTTCCTATGGTGGAGTTTCTACACCCCATAGATTAAGGTGTGGAGCTCTGCTATTCTTCATGAATTAATGCAAGTACTATTGTTTTTCTTTCAATTCACGCCTACTTCTTCTCCAAGATATACTCTTGTACTTAATTCAGTTAAGTCAGAATGAAGGGGTGACCTGTGACAATCACCCACTATCTTCGTTACTCGCTTAGGCAAGATCCGCGTGCTTGACAACCACAAAGCGGTCTACATGATGTTCAACGTAGTCATTGGACGACAGCGGAGGTATATTCTCTTGGATCTCTAATACACGGACCGAATCTGTGAGATTAGGATCTTCATGGTATAGGCTAGAACCATTGGCACCCATTCCTGAGATCCGAAAAGTCTAAACCTTGTCTGTGGTATTCCGAGTAGGATCTGGGAAGGGATGACTGTGACGAGCTTCAAACATGCGAATGTTGGGCGCAGTGATAGTGTGCAAAAGGATAAGGATCCTATTCCGACGCTAGCGGAAACCGACAGATGATTAACCGTGAGGTAGCTGTACCTGGTATTTTTCATCCGAGACGAGAAATCTGACAGTTGATTAGCCGTGCAGAGATCGTACCTGGTATTTTTCATCCAAGACGATCATACAGCTTGCCACGAAAGGGAGCACGCATGGTTGGAAGAAGACAATAGCAAAGCAGAGGTTCAGAAGCAACAAAGCATCACCACACGCTTATCTGAAATTCTCACCAATGAATTACATAAGTACCTCTATTTTATTTTATGTTTTATTTATCTTTTAATTATCAAAACCTTATAACCATTTGAATCCACCTGACTGAGATTTACAAGATGATCATAGCTTGCTTCAAGCCGACAATCTCCGTGGGATCGACCCTTACTCACGTAAGGTATTACTTGGACGATCCAGTGCACTTGCTGGTTAGTTGTGCAGAGTTGTGAAAAGTGTGAATCACAATTTTGTGCACCAAGTTTTTGGCGCCGTTGCCGGGGATTGTTCGAGTTTGCACAACTGACGGTTCATCTTGTTGCTTAGATTAGGTAATTTTATTTTATGTTTAAGCTTTTTATTTTTTTTTCGAAAAAAAAAATTGTTCTTTAGAGTTTTTAAGAATGAATTCTAGAGTTTCATGAGATATGTTGAAGCCTGGCTGGCTATTAAGCCATGTCTAATCTTTTGGATTGAGGTTTTCACTTATCTTTGCAGGAACCTTTTAGTTCCCATCAATTTGACTGTTGTTTGTAATGCTCTGCTAAAACTTGGATGGCCATTTGGCCATGTCTAATTCTATTGAACCGAAGCTTTAGACTAACATTGCACGAATCCTGGAATTCTTATTAAAAATTTTGAATTTCATTATTTTCCTTTTCCAAAATAATTTTGAAAAATATACAAAAAAAATTAATAAAATCATAAAAACCAAAAAAATTTTTGTGTTTCTTGTTTGAGTCTTGTGTCAAATTTTAAGTTTGGTGTCAATTGCATGTTTTTAATATTTCTTGAATTTTTGAAAATATATGCATTTTGTTCTTCTTTGATCTTCAAGTCGTTCTTGATGATTCTCTTTGTTTAATCTTGTGATTTTCTTGTTTTGTGTCTTTTCTTGTTTTTCACATGCATTTTCGAATTATTGGTGTCTAAGGTTTAAAAATTTCTAAGTTTGGTGTCTTGCTTGTGTTTATTTTCTTAAAAATTTTCAAAAATAGGTTCTTGATGTTCATCATGATCTTCAGAGTGTTCTTGTTGTTCATCTTGATATTCAAAGTGTTCTTGCATGCATTATTTGTTTTGATCTTAAATTTTTATATTTTGTTATTTAATGAAGAAAGATAAAAACAACAAAATAATATTTCTTCATTAATTCAAAAATAAAAAATAATATCTTTCTCGTATTTTACTCATAAATTTCGAAATTTTGGATTGACTTAGTCAAAATTTTTAAAATTTGGTTGTTTCTTGTTAGTCAAGTCAAAATTTCAATTTAAAAATTCTATCTTTTCAAATCTTTTTCAAAATCAAATCTTTTTCATTTTTCTTTAATGTTTTTCGAAAAGTCTTCAAAATAAATTTTTCAAAATATTTTTCTTATTTTTATTTCATATTTTCGAAAACTTTACTAACAATTAATATTTTGATTAAAAAATTTCAAGTTTGTTACTTTCCTGTTAAGAAAGGTTCAATCTTTAAATTCTATAATCATATCTTTTAGTTTCTTGTTAGTCAAGTCTTCAACTTTAATTTTCAAAAATCAAATCTTTTTAAATTTCTTTTTCAAATCTTTTTCAAAATAAATTTAAATCATATCTTTTAAAAAAAATTTAATTTCAAAATCTTTTTCTAACTTCTTATCTTTTCAAAATTTATTTTCAAATCTTTTTCAATTAACCACTTGACTTGTTTGTTTTAATTTTAAAAAGTTTACTATTTCTTATCTTTTTCAAAACCACCTAACTTCTTTTTCACTTCTCATTTTCGAAAACAACTAATCACTTTTTCAAAATTATTTTTAATTAACTAATTATTTTAAATTCTAATTTTCTTTTATTTCCTTCTTAAATTTTGAATTCTAACTCATAATTAAAATAAAAACAAAAATATTTTTCTTTTAATTAAAAATTCGAATACACACTCTCTCTCATCTCTTTCTATTTATTTTATTTATTTACTCACACTTCTCTTCTACTTATAATTCGAACCCTCTCCCTCTCTCTGTGTTCGAATTCTTCTTCTTCTCCCTTCTTCATTCTATCCTTCTATTCTTCTACTCACATAAAGAAATCTCTATACTGTGACATAGAGGATTCCTCCTCTTTTCTGTTCTCTTCTTTTTCATATGAGCAGGAACAAGGATAAGAACATTCTTGTTGAAGCTGATCCTGAACCTGAAAGGACTCTGAAGAGGAAGCTAAGAGAAGCTAAAACACAAAACTCTGGAGAGGACCTAACAGAAATTTTCAAAAAAGAAGAAGACATGGCAGCCGAAAATAATAACAATGGTGGAGATGCAAGGAAGATGCTTGGTGACTTTACTGCACCAACTTCCAACTTCTATGGAAGAAGCATCTCAATTCCTGCAATTGAAGCAAACAACTTTGAGCTTAAGCCTCAATTAGTTTCTCTAATGCAGTAGAATTACAAGTTTCATGGACTTCCATTAGAAGATCCTCATCAGTTCTTAGCTGAATTCTTGCAAATCTGTGACACTGTTAAGACCAATGGGGTTAATCCCAAGGTCTACAGACTTATGCTTTTCTCCTTTGCTGTAAGAAACAGAGCTAGGATATGGTTGGACTCACAACCTAAAGAAAGCCTGAACTCTTAGGAAAAGTTGGTCAATACTTTCTTGCCCAAATTCTTTCCACTTCAAAAGTTGAGCAAGCTTAGAGTGGAAGTCCAAACCTTCAGACAGAAGGAAGGTGAATCCCTTTTATGAAGCTTGGGAAAGATACAAGCAATTGATCAGAAGGTGTCCTTCTGACATGCTTTCAGAATGGAGCATCTTATGTATATTCTATGATGGTCTGTCTGAATTGTCCAAGATGTCACTGGACCATTCTGCTGGTGGATCTCTTCATCTGAAGAAAATGCCTGCAGAGGCCCAGGAACTCATTGAGATGGTTGCAAATAACCAGTTCATGTATACTTCTGAAAGAAATCCTGTGAATAATGGGATGACTCAGAAGAAAGGAGTTCTTGAGATTGATATTTTGAATACCATATTGGCTCAGAATAAAATATTAACTCAGCAAGTCAATATGATTTCTCAGAATTTGACTGGAATGCAAGCCACATCCGGCAGTACTAAAGAAGCCTCCTCTGAAGGAGAAGTTTATGACCCTGAGAATCCTGCAATGGAATAGGTGAATTACATGGGATAATCCTATGGAAACACCTATAATCCTTCATGGAGAAATCACCCAAATTTCTCATGGAAGGATCAACAGAAGCCTCAACAAGGCTTTAATAATAATAATGGTGGGAGAAATAGGTTTGGCAATAGCAAGCCTTTTCCATCATCTTCTGAGCAACAGACAAAGAATTCTAAGTAGAGCATCTCTGACTTAGCAACCATAATCTCTGATCTATCTAAGACCATTCTCAGTTTCATGACTGAAACAAGGTCCTCCATCAGAAATTTGGAGGCACAAGTGGGTCAGCTGAGTAAAAGAGTTTCTGAAACTCCTCCTAGTACTCTCCCAAGCAATACAGAAGAGAATCCAAAGAGAGAGTGCAAGGCCATCAATATATCCAACATGGCCGAACCTATAGAAGAGGAAGAGGCAGTGATTTTCAGTGAGGAAGACCTTGCTGGACGTCCACTGACCAATAAGGAGTTCCCTATTGAGGAACCAAAGGAATCTGAGGCTCATATAGAGACCATAGAGATTCCAATGAACTTACTGTTGCCATTCATGGGCTCTGATGAGTATTCTTCCTCTGAAGAAGATGAAGATATTGTTGAAGAGCAAGTTGCTCGGTATCTAGGAGCAATCATAAAGCTGAATGCCAAGTTATTTGGTAATGAGACTTGGGAGGATGAACCTCCATTGCTCATTAGTGAACTGAATGCCTTGGTTCAATAGAAATTACCTCAGAAAAACCGGATCCCGAAAAGTTCTTAATACCCTGTACCATAGGCACCATGACCTTTGAGAAGGCTCTGTGTGACCTAGGATCAGGAATAAACCTCATGCCACTCTCTGTAATGGAGAAACTGGGGATCTTTGAGGTACAAGCTGCAAGAATCTCACTAGAGATGGTAGACAAATCAATGAAACAGGCTTATGGACTTGTAGAGGATGTCTTAGTGAAGGTTGAAGGCCTGTACATCCCTGCTGACTTCATAATCCTAGACACTGGGAAGGATAAAGATGAATCCATTATCCTTGGAAGACCCTTCCTAGCCACAGCAAGAGTTGTGATTGATGTGGACAGAGGAGAGTTAGTCCTTCAATTAAATGAGGACTACCTTGTGTTTAAGGCTCAAGGATCTTCTTCTGTAACCATGGAGAGGAAGCATGAAAAGCTTCTCTCAATACAGAGTCAAACAGAGCCCCCACATTCAACTTCTAAGTTTGGTTTTGGGAGGCCACCATCAAGCTCTGAGTCTCTGTGAAGCTCTCTAAAAGCTCACTGTCAAGCTATTAACATTAAAAAAATGCTTATTGGGAGGCAACCCAATGTTATTTAATTATATTTAATTTCATAGACATTTGTTTTCCATTATTATTTTATGTTTTCTTTAGGTTGATGATCATGTGAAGTCATAAAAATAGCTGCAGAATTAAAGCAAAATCAAAAATAGCACACCTTGGAGGACAGGCTTACTAGCGTTTAAACACCAGTAAGGATAGCAGAATGGGCATTTAACACCTAGTCTGGCAGCATTCTGGGTGTTAAATGCCAGAATAGGCAGAATTCTGGGCGTTTAACGCCAGAAATGCAGACAGACTGGCGTTTAACGCCAGAAAAGGGTGTCTGGCTGGTGTTAAACGCTAGGAAGGGGCATCAGACTGGCGTTTAACGCCAGAAAAGGTAGCAGAGTTGGCATTAAACACCAGAAATGGCACACAGAGGGCGTTTAAACGCCAGAATGGTGCAGGGAACAGAATTCCTTGACACCTCAGGATCTGTGGACCCCACAGGATCTCCACTACCCCAACTCACTCTATCTCCTCTTCACACCTCTCCATAACACTCTTCCCCAAATACCATTGACCAATCCCATCAATACCTCTTTCCCAAATACCATTCACCTATCAAATCCTACCCTCTTCCCCATAATCACTTCACCACTCCCATCCATCCATTCTTCCCCAAAAACCCATCATAAAACCCCACCTACCTCACCATTAAAATTCAAAACCTTTCCCTCCCGAACCCAACCCCCTCTTACACGAATTCCCCCTCTCTCTTACCCTATAAATACCCCTCCCTACCACCTTCAATTTCACACATCATACACACTAAAACACCCCTTGGCCGAAACTAACACTCCCCTCCATCTCCTCCATTTCTTCTTCTTCTACTCCTTTCTTTCTTATTTTGCTCAAGGACGAGCAAACCTTTTAAGTTTGGTGTGGGAAAAAGCTCTGCTTTTTATTTTTGCATAACCATTAATGGCACCTAAGGCCGGAGCAACCTCTAGAAAGAGGAAAGGGAAGGCAATTGCTTCCACCTCCGAGTCCTGGGAGATGGAGAGATTCATCTCAAAGGTCCATCAAGACCACTTCTATGAAGTTGTGGCCAAGAAAAAAATGATCCCCGAAGTCCCCTTCATGCTCAAAAAGAGTGAATATCCGGAGATCCGATGTGAGATTCGAAGAAGAGGTTGGGAAGCTCTCACCAACCCCATCCAACAAGTCAGAATCTTAATAGTTCAAGAGTTTTATGCTAATGCATGGATCACTAAGAACCATGATCAAAGTCTGAACCCGAACCCAAAGAATTGGCTCACAATGGTTCGGGGGAATTACTTGGATTTCAGTCTGAAAAATGTGAGGTTAGCATTTAACTTGCCAATGATGCAAGGAGATCCTCACCCTTTCACTAGAAGGGTCAAATTTGATCAAAGGTTGGACCAAGTCCTCATAGACATCTGTGTGGAAGGAGCTCAATGGAAGAGAGACTCAAGAGGCAAGCCAGTTCAATTAAGAAGGCTTGACCTCAAACCCGTGGCTGGGGGATGGTTGGAGTTCATCCAACGCTCTATCATTCTTACTAGCAACCGATCTGAAGTTACAATAGATCGAGCTATCATGATCCATAGTATCATGAATAGAGAGAAAGTAGAAGTTCATGAGATCATACCTCTAGAACTATACAAGGTGGCGGACAAGCCCTCCACTTTGGCAAGGTTAGCCTTCCCTCATCTCATCTGTAACCTATGCAATTCCGCTGGAATTGTCATAGAGAAGGATATCCTCACTGAAGGAGACAACCCCATCACTAAGAAGAGGATGGAGCAAACAAGAGAGTCCACTCATGGACCTCAACAAGAGCATGAGGAAGTCCCTCATCAAGAAATCCCTGAGATACCTCAAGGGATGCACTTTCCTCCATACAACTATTGGGAGCAACTCAACACCTCCTTAGGAGATTTGAGTTCTAACATGGGGCAACTAAGGATGGAGCACCAAGAGCACTCCATTATCCTCAATGAAATTAGAGAGGACCAAAAGGACATGAGAAAGGAGCAACAAAGGCAAGGAAGAGATATAGAGGAGCTAGAGGACTCAATAAGATCTTCAAGAAGAAGAACTAGCCGCCATCACTAAGGTGGACCCGTTCTTTAATTTCCTTGTTCTTATTTTTCTATTTTTCGGTTTCTATGCTTTATGTTTTGTCTATGTTTTTGTCTTTATTACATGATCAAAAGTGTTTAGTGTCTATGTCTTAAAGCTATGAATGTCCTATGAATCCTTCACATTTCTTAAATGAAAAATGTTTTTATTTGCAAAGGAACAAGAAGTGCATAATTTCGAAATCTATCTTGAAAATAGTTTAATTATTTTGATGTGGTGACAATACTTTTTGTTTTCTGAATGAATGCTTGAACAGTGCATATTTTTTATATTGAAGTTTATGAATGTTAAAATTGTTGGCTCTTGAAAGAATAATAAAAAAAGAAAAATGTTATTGATAATCTAAAAAATCATATAATTGATTCTTGAAGCAAGAAAAAGCAGTGAAACAGAAAGCTTGTGAAAAAAATGGCGAAAAAAAAAAAATCAAGCAGAAAAAGCCAATAGCCCTTTAAACCAAAAGGCAAGGGTAAAAAGGATCCAAGGCTTTGAGCATTAATGGATAGGAGGGCCCAAAGGAATAAAATCCTGGCCTAAGCGGCTAAATCAAGCTGTCCCTAACCATGTGCTTGTAGCGTGAAGGCGTCAAGTGAAAAGTTTGAGACTGAGCGGTTAAAGTCGTGGTCCAAAGCAAAAAGAGTGTGCTTAAGAGCTCTGGGCACCTCTAACTGGGGACTTTAGCAAAGCTGAGTCACAATCTGAAAAGGTTCACTCAGTTATGTGTCTGTGGCATTTATGTATCCGGTGGTAATACTGGAAAACAAAATGCTTAGGGTCACGGCCAAGACTCATAAAGTAGCTGTGTTCAAGAATCAACATAATGAACTAGGAGAATCAATAACACTATCTGAATTCTGAGTTCCTATAGATGCCAATCATTCTAAACTTCAAAGGATAAAATGAGATGCCAAAACTGTTCAGAAGCAAAAAGACTACAAGTCCCGCTCATCTGATTGAAACTAATCTTCATTGATAATTTTGGAATTTATTGTATTTTCTCTTCTTTTTATCCTATTTTGTTTTTAGTTGCTTGGAGACAAGCAACAATTTAAGTTTGGTGTTGTGAAGAGCGGATGATTTATACCCTTTTTGGCATTGTTTTTACATAATTTTTAGTATGTTTTAGTTACTTTTTATTATATTTTTATTAGTTTTTATGAAAAAATCACATTTCTGGACTTTATTATGAGTTTGTGTGTTTTTCTGTAATTTCAGGTATTTTTTGGCTAAAATTGAGGGACCTGAGCAAAAATCTTATTCAGAGGCTGAGAAAGGACTGCAGATACTGTTGGATTCTGACCCTCCTGCACTCGAAGTAGATTTTCTGGAGCTATAAATGCCTAATTGGCACGCTCTCAATTGCGTTGGAAAGTAGATATCTTGGGCTTTCTAGAAATATGTAATAGTCTATACTTTGCCCGAGATTTGATGGCCCAAACTGGCGTTCAAACGCCCACCTGAGACCCTTTTCTAGAGTAAAACGCCAGAACTGGCACCAGAATTGGAGTTAAACGCCCAAACTGGCACTCAAGCTGGCGTTTAACTCCAAGAATGGCCTATGCACGTGAAAGCTTCAATGCTCAGCCCAAGCACACACCAAGTGGGCCCCGGAAGTGGATTTCTGCACTATCTGCACTCAGTTACTTATTTTCTGTAATCCTTAGTAACTAATTTAGTATAAATAGCACTTTTTACTATTGTATTCGTATCTTTTGATCATTTTTAGATCTGATCCTTGGACTTGGAGGCTGGCCACACGGCCATGCCTAGATTATTTTCTCTTATGTATTTTCTACGGTGGAGTTTCTACACCCCATAGATTAAGGTGTGGAGCTCTGCTGTTCTTCATGAATTAATGCAAGTACTATTGTTTTTCTTTCAATCCACGCCTACTTCTTCTCCAAGATATACTCTTGTACTTAATTCAGTTAAGTCAGAATGAAGGGGTGACCCGTGACAATCACCCACTATCTTTGTTACTCGCTTAGCTAAGATCCGCGTGCCTGACAACCACAAAGCGGTCTACATGATGTTCAATGTAGTCATTGGATGATAGCGGGGGTATATTCTCTTGGATCTTTAATACACAGACCGAGTCCATGAGATTAGGATCTTCGTGGTATAGGCTAGAACCATTGACAGCCATTCCTGAGATCCGGAAAGTCTAAACCTTGTCTGTAGTATTCCGAGTAGGATCTGGGAAGGGATGACTGTGACGAGCTTCAAACTTACGAATGTTGGGCGCAGTGACAGTGTGCAAAAGGATAAGGGTCCTATTCGGACGCTCGTGGGAACCGACAGATGATTAGCCGTGCGGTAGCTGTACCTGGTATTTTTCATCCGAGACGAAAAATTCGACAGTTGATTAGCCGTGCAGAGATCGTACCTGGTATTTTTCATCCGAGAGGATCATACAGCTTGCCATGGAAGGGAGCACGCATGGTTGGAAGAAAACAATAGGAAAGCAGAGGTTCAGAAGCAACAAAGCATCTCCACACGCTTATCTGAAATTCCCACCAATGAATTACATAAGTACCTCTATTTTATTTTATGTTTTATTTATCTTTTAATTATTAAAATCTCATAACCATTTGAATCCGCCTGACTGAGATTTACAAGATGACCATAGCTTGCTTCAAGCCGACAATCTCCGTGGGATCGACCCTTACTCACGTAAGGTATTACTTGGACGACCTAGTGCACTTGCTGGTTAGTTGTGCGGAGTTGTGAAAAGTGTGAATCACAATTTCGTGCACCATTTAACTATCAAAATGGCACCGTTTCCGGGGATTTTTAATGGTGCTATGTTATTAGCTATTGTATATATTGTGAATAGCTTGATTTTTGGTTTGTTTGTTAGTTTTTGCTAGTTTTAGGATTTGGTTTCTTTGTTTCTTGTTAGAATTTATTTTTGCTTTCTTTTATCACCATGAATTCTCATCACTTTGGCTATGTGTTTGGTTCAAACTATGTTGTAGGAAATGGAAGCTTTAATGATGACATGCATCAAGGATTTGGAAATCAAAACTTGTAAGAGTGCTAGGGGACATGACTACCCTCCTCACGGAGATGCGCAAAGACCAAAAGGCATTTTATGCCACTCAAGCCATTCAAGCGCCACCCCAACATGACTACTCTTCGAACTCTTATGGGTATAATCCTAATCCTAATGCATACCAATCTAATGTATGTGATGACCCTTATTGTGATTGTCAACCACAACCACCACATACATATAAACCCCCTCCTTGATATAGCCCTCCACCATACTCACAAGCCTCACACCACCATTCACCTCCATATGATCCTAACCCATATCCACCATACCAACCACCATATGAACCATATCTAGAGCCACCACCATTCCAACACCAATACCCCAATGAACCACAATTTTCTCATACACCACCTCAAGACTCTCACCAATGTGAACCACCTTCTGACTATAACACCTTTCCCTCAGACATTGAACCCTCTCTTCTACCACCACCCCCTAATGACGTCCTTGCACAAGAACTAAGAGACCTTGACTCTCTTAATCGAAGGCAATAAGAGGGGACAGAAAAGGAGTTTAAGGAGCTATAAGCCAAAATGGCTATCATGGTAGAAGCCGTTAGCAACATGATCTCATCCCGCTTAAGCCTATGCGATCAAGGCACTCCCATTGTTGAATGTGGAGAAGCATCCAAGGAGCTTAGTGAGGAAGTGAACTTGAAGCTACAAGGTGAGGAATAGAAGTTAGAGCGAGAAGTACAACAAGAGGAGGAGGTAGAGATTATTGAACAAAAGGAAGTAGTGGTTGGGTACTTAGGATATGTTGAGTACATAGAGGAATCTCGAGTTGAAGAGCTTTCTTCCTCGGAGTTAGGAAGGGATGTTAAGGAAGTGGATAGAGAGTTGAGGGATATTGATCAAGAAGTGGATTCCATCATTAGTGATTTTTTGTCCACATTGATCAATCCTCTTGATGATCTTGTTGAGCTTTCTTCCATTGAATTAGAAAGCAATGTTGAGGAGGATGTGCAACCTCTAAGGCATATTGTGGATGAAGAATTGGAAGAAGTGTTCCAAGCAACAAGCCCTCCTATATATGATGATTCCACATCAACATATGATCCTTTTAAGCTTGATGAGCCCTTCCCCGTTATGCTTGGAATTGATGTTGAGGTAGACTTCATTAAACCTCCTTTTTATGACTTGAGTGATGGGGAAGAGATAGAAGAAGTTGGTGAGCAAGGAATTGAAATTGAAGAAGCTTGCAAAGAGGTGGAAGTTGCAAGGGAAGAACCTCACCCAAGCTTGGTGAAGATGGTTGGAAATTCTGACAACCATGTAAGAAGGAAGCATTCTTGGAGGTTCAAGGATGAACACAAGCATAAACCACCTTGACAAGGAGCCTCCCAATGTCCAACTTAAGGACTTAAACTAAAATTGCTTGGTGGGAGACACCCCACCATGGTATACTCTTTCCATTCTCTTGTAGATATAATGATGAATGAATTGAGTGAAGAAATTAGCATGAAATAACCAATAATAAGGCACACGTTTACAATTCCCCGGCAACAGCACCATTTTGACGAACTGATTTCTGCCAGTAAAGAAATTCACAAATGTAATCGCGTTGTAAGTATAGTTTCTAAACCAACAGAGAATCCTTTCGTACAAAAATTTGGTTGTCACAAGTAACAAAACCCAATAAAATTTATAACTGAAGTATTTAAACCTCGGGTCGTCTTCTCAAGGAATTGCAGGGAGGTGTATTTATTATTGGTTATAAAATTGTATATTTTTGTTTTGGGTTTTTAAAATAGGGAACAAGTAATTTAAATGGCAAGGAAAGTAAATTAATAATTAAGAGAATCTCTTGGCAAGGTATGAGAACTGGAAATCCTATCTTAGTTATCCTTATCAGGTGTGATGAGAATTGGATTTTTCTCTCACTTAGTTAACCCTCACTAAATAAAGAAAAGTCAAGTGGACTAATTAATTTGATCCTCAAGTCCTAGTCAACTCCTGTGGAAAGACTAGCTTTAGAGCGATCCAAACCAATCAGCAATTCCCAAAGCTCAATCTACTGCTGAGTTTGACAACTCAAGTGTTACCGATTACTTAACCAAAGCCAAAAGGAGAAAATAAATCTAAATTAAATTGAAAGCATTATAAATAGAGTAAAACAATCATTAATCTAAAATACCTCAAATTGCATTAAATAAAATATTCAAATCTTAACATAAAGAGTTCATAAGCCAATTGGGCAACATAAGTCAAATACAAGTAAAAGCATTAGAGTAAATGAAAGTAGAAGAGAACATAAAAAGTAAAAGAACATTGAACCTAGTATGAGGAAAATAACCATAAAATAAGAGAAATCCTAATTCTAAAACCTAAGAGAGAGGAGAGAGCCTCTCTCTCTCTAAAACTACATCTAAAACCTAAAATTATGTGAATGAATATTGTGTCTTCTATTGTCTGAATGAATGGATTGATTCCCCCACTTTATAGCCTCTAATCTGTATTTTCTGGGCCAAAAAATGGGTCAAAATAGCCCAGAAATTGCCCCCAGCGATTTCTGGTACGTACAGGTCGCTGCAAAGTCACGCGGAAGCGTTGTCCACGCGTTAGCGTGAATTGGGTTTTTGCCAGGTCACGCGGCGTGCGCGTCACCTGGATTCGGGGCAGCTATAGCAAATTATATATCATTACGAAGCCCCGGATGTTAGCTTTTCAATGCAACTAGAACCGCGTCATTTCGACCTCTGTAACTCAAGTTATGGTCGATTTAGTACCAAGAGGTCAGGCTGGACAGCATTAGCAGTTCCTTCAGTTTCTTGTATTCCTTCCACTTTTGCGTGCTTCTTTTCTATCCTCTAAGCCATTCCTGCACTGTAAACCCTAAAATCACTTAACACACATATCACGGCATCAAATGATAATAAGAGAGGATTAAACATATGAAATTTAAGGCCAAAGAAGCATGTTTTTAATCATAGCACAAAATCAGGAAGGAAAACGTAAAACATGCAAATTGTATGAATAAGTGTGAGAATAATGGATAAAATCCACTAGATTAAGCACAGGATAAACCCTAAAAATGGGGTTTATCAACTTCCCCACACTTAAACATTAGCATGTCCTCATGCTAAGCTCAAGAGAACTAAAAGAGTGAAGAGGAATGGTAGAAAGTATGAAATGCAACCTATGTATATGAATGCAACTACATGCAAAAATATTTCTACTATTAGTTTTTATTTTATTAGTTTTTGTTTTTATTTTCTTTTGCTACTATAAATTCTCACACCTCTGGTTTCAAGTTTGGTTCTAATGTTGTTGGAAGGAATGGAAGCTATAACAGGAACATGCATCAAGGTCGGAACAATCAAAGTTGGAAGGAGCCACGAGGATCTGATCAACCTTTTCGGCAACAACACCTTCCAAGATACTATGGACAACGACCATCCTACAATGCATGCCCAGACATTAGATATGATGGACCTTTTCGTGACAACCAACCTCCACCAATTTACTATGGTCAAAAGCCATTCCGAGGTGCGTACTAAGATGATAGATATGGTGGACCCCCTTGTAGTTACCAGCAAGCTCCATCATATGCCAATGAACCACCTCCTCAACATAGCTTTGAACCACCATACTCACAAGCCACCTACAATCGTTCACCTCCATATGACCCTAATATTTACCTACCCCAATTCCAATCCAATTACCCCCAAGAACCACCACTTCCATATGCACCATGTCCATATCCATCGACCCAAGAATCACAGGCTTGCCTCAAGGAAACAGTGGATCAATTTCATGCAACCCTTCATCAATTGGAGCAAGCAATAAATCGATTACCTTCCAGACATTCGGACACTCAAGGAACCCCCATGGCTTCATGTGGAGAATCTAATGAAGAACGTAGCATGAAGGAGACACTAGAAACTCCGGTAGATAGTAAGGAGCATGACTTTGTATTGGAACAAGTGGAGGAAGCCGGAATTATTGAAGAGGAAGAAGTGGTCGAAGACTTAGGAGATGCAGAACGTCCATGGGAAAGCCCAGTCATAAAACCCCCTTTCTAAGGAGTTTGAATTTGATGTTGAGGAGGGTGTACAACCTCCAAGGCATATCATAGTTGAAGACTTTGAAGGGGATGATCAAGAGATGGATTCAATCATTGATGAATTCTTATCTACATTTGAATCCTCTCCCATTGGACTTGACATGGAGATTAAAGAAGAAGAAGCATAACCTCCCATGCCCTTGGTGAACAATGAAGAAGAGATCGAATTGGAAGAAAGCTACCAAGAGGAAGAGGTTGATATTGAAGAAGCTTGCAAAGAGGTGGAAGTTGTCAAGGAAGAGCACAAAGGAATGGAGCTTGAAATCACCTTGCCAAAGTTCTTGGAGACCTCTTCCCCAAAGCCATTACCATCCAATACAACATTCAAGTGGGTAAAATTCTTATCCTTGACCTTTACTTTCCCACTTGAATATGGTTTACTTGAGACAGATGGTCAGCTTAGAGCTCTTTGTAGCGTTAAGAGTAAGAGGAAGATGGTTAGTGGTTGGAGTTGTCATGCAAGGTTCAATATAGTTATATGCTCCAAGTTGAAGTGCAAGGATTGGTATAGAACCAAAGTGAATGGGTCTAGGAGGGTGTTTAGGTGCCTAAATGAGAATTCTAAGGCTGAACCACCCGGATGGAATCATCATGATCCACTTGAAGACGGGTGTAGAAACAAGATTTGGGATCCGGGAAAATATGAAGATCAATTTTGGGAGCTCAAAGCTTGTGAAGAACTCCATCAAAGCTTGAGAAATTTACTTGGTATTGATAGAGCTTTTTGGAAGTCCAAGCATTGGTGGAAATTTCAAGACGAGTTCAAGCACAAGCCACCATGACAAGGAGCTCACCAAATGTCCAACTTAAGGATTTTAACTAAAAGTGCTAAGTGGGAGACAACCCACCATGGTATGATCGTTCCTTTTCAGTCTTAGTTTTAATTTATTTTATTTTATTCTACTCTATGTTTATTAGTGTCATTCATAACATTTGCATCAGCATCTTCATTTTGCATTCTACATAAAAAAAAATTTTGCACACGACGCTCTGACGCGTTTGCGTCATATGTGCTTTCAAACCAAGAAGAAAAGAGGCACAGAGTCACGCAGGAGCGTGGCTGGAGGTGCGCCTTAGGCACAACCATGCCCACGTGAATGCGTCGCTGACGCATCCGCGTCATTTTGAAAAATAGCCTCCCACGCGTGCGCGTCGCCCATGCGCACGCGTGGCCCTGCGAACTCGACGTAAATGGGTATATGGCAGTGAGTTATGATGGAATTGGGTTGGAATGGTGCTGAAAGCACCTACAAAAAGAGGACATTCACGTGTGCGCGTCACCCACGCGCATGCATCACCCAAAAATTTGGCAATATGTGCACGAAACAGAAAGTTGCGCGAACGCAAGGCTGCACTCGCGCCAATGGCACAGTTCACTTCACGCGAACGCGTGACCCACGCGTCCGCGTCACCTGAAAATTATCACATACCACGCAATCGCGTGACCCACGCTTCCGCGACGCACAGTTTAACTAGATCTGCGCCAGAATTCTTATCTTTTCTTCCTCAATCCTAATTATCTTTCTATTATCATTCTTCCTTCTTTTCTCCTTTCTCCTTCTTTCTTTCTTCTTTCTTACTTTCTTCTTCTTTATCTTTTTAACTTCTCATCCTTCTTCACTTTCATTATATTTTACTTAATTTATTTGCATACTCTCATTCATTGCATTTTAATTTTGTGGATATTTTTATTTTCTTTTCTAAATTCATTATTCTTCCATTGGTGTTAAATTTTCTTATTCAACTGTTACATCTTTTCTTGAATTATTATGGTGCTTCATGACTTGTTTTATTCTGATTGGATATTATTATTCATAAGTCAATGCTATTCTTTTATGATACTTGCATTCCATTTGCATTGATATGCACTTATATTGTCTTTCATTACCCACACTCCTCCCCTTTGTTGCAAATTTTGCACTACTGGTATGCCATGTGCTTCTATTTTTTTCTCACTTGCACATTGTAGCTACCATGTAATTGAGACCCTCATTATTTGGCATTAACCCAACCAGACTTTATTTATTTTCTCATCTTTATTTCTGGGTTACTTTTTCTTCTTTTCCTCTTCTTTCAGGCTGGCCACCGAGGAAGGGAAACAAAAAACGTTTGGGACAACAGACAAGTCCATCTGTACAATCCTTGGAGAAAAGCGTTAGTTGGAGCCACCCATCCACTTGCACATCTCAGCATGCACCGAGGACGGTGCAATCTTTAAGTGTGGGGAGGTCGATACCGATCTCCATGGGTTAGTTATTTTATTCTCAACACCAATATTTTACTTTATTAGTTCATTGTTGCATTTGCATGTTTGATTGCATATTTGTTTGATTTTGTGCATATTTTACCACTGCTTGGTTAAAGTAATATTTTCTTTTTCAAGAAACTTTTTATAACATTTCACTAATTTGAAATTAAAATTTTTATTAAACTTGTTTGAAGAAATATTATTTTGGAACATGGTTTAGAGCTCGAACACACAAAACCTGTGAGATTTTGAGCTTATTTGATTGGTTGCATTTTATCAACCAATAATTTATTTTTGGTGTGTGTTGTTCTCTCTAAAATTGTGATCTTTGTCTTGCTTAATTCTATATTTCCATGGTTTCATGTAAGCATGTACTTATATGATTGAGGCCTTATTTCACTGAGCTTACGTACCCATATAGCCTTAACCTTTCATTATCCTTTGCAAACCAATGTTGAGCTTATTTTACCCCTTTTATTCTTTACTTTAGCACATCATTAACTCTAAGCGAAAAACAATAATGTCCTTAATTTGAATCCTTGGTTAGCTTAGACTAGTGAGAGTGCTCATGAATTAAGTGTGGGGAAAAGTGGGTTTGGAAACGTTTGGTTTTGGAAATTAAGTATGTTAAACTTCTTTATGAAAATGTGAAAGAATATTGAGAATATGTTCATGTATTCAATAATTTAATCATATGCATTGAGAAAAATAAAAGAAAAAAATATAAATAAATAAATAAATACATACATATATATATATATATATATATAAAGAGAAAAAGAAAAGAAAAAGAACAAATAAGTAAAAGGGGACAAAATGCCCTAAAGTAAGTGGTGAGAGCAATGCATATGTACTGTACTTGAAATTAGAATGCATGAATATGTGGAAAACATGGTCAATGGATAGTTAGATGTTGTATTATGATTACATGGATTGTCTTAAGTTAGGTGGGAAAAGTTTAAGTTAATTAAGGATTCAGATTTTAGTCCACTCGGCCAAATACAATCCTACCTTGACCCTAACCCCATTACAACCCTTAAAAGACCTCTTGATATGTGTATTTATGAATTAAATTTTTTTTTATTGGTAGAAGAAAAGCAAGCCTTAGAAAGCAAGGTTAGTAGAGAATTGAGAGAGTCGAACCTTAAATACTTGAGTGATTAAAGTGTATACACTTCTGGTGAGGGTTCGATGCTCGATTCTTTGTTCCCGGCTTTCATGAGCTATTTTCTTCTGCAAGTTCACTTGTACTTTATTTTGTGATTTGAATTAGTGAAGTCCAGTTTATATTTGTTCTTAAAAGATTTGTTTACTTTTAACCAAGTAGGTAGAAATATTTTTGCATGTAGTTGCATTCATATACATAGGTTACATTTCATACTTTCTACCATTCCTCTTCACACTTTTAGTTCTCTTGAGCTTAGCATGTTTACGCGTCCATCCTTTTTTGCCCACCCACGCAGACGCGTCAAGGACGCACACGCGTGGATTCAAAAACCTTAACCCCATCCACGCGAGGAACCCTAGCGCAGTCACGCACCCTTTCCTCCCAACGTTCCATTTCCCTCTTCATCCCTCCAACCTACGTAACTCCATAATCACCACCAGCTGGCGACCTCATAGCCTTTGCCGCCCCATCCCCTTTCTTCCCCTCCCTCCTTCTTTCTTTCTCCCTCTCTTTCCCCCCTTCTCTCGCTCTTCCTCTCTCTCTCATTCACTCAATTCACTGTCCTCTCTCACTACTCTCCTCTCTCAGCCTTCCGTCCGGCCACCGCCATTGTCGCCGGTAAACCTTCAACCATCACCAACCTTCTTCTCCTTCCTCAGCCAATCCCTACCCCAGCGCCTCACCTTTCCTTCTACCCTGTTCTTCTGTTCGGCACCCCTGTCTCGCCACCATCTGAGTCGCGAGCACGACCGAACCGCCGCCACTACTAGACGGCGCTGATTCCATCACCTTCCCCCTTCCATTTCCAATTCTGTTTGCTTCCCTGCCAGGTTTCTTTTTCCCCTGCCTTCTGCTCTATTCTGTAGTTTGTTTTATTAATTCTATTTATTAATTTCTGCTAGAATAGTTATTTAATTTCTATTTCTTTGGTTAGATAGAAATGCATGCTGTTAGGTAGTTAGGATGTGGTTAGAGGATTCTAGGCCTGATAAGTACTCCGTTCTTGTTTACTTTCTGCATGTTATATGCTTTACTGAATAATGGTTGCTGTGATGATTTATGTTTTACATGCTGTTACCTACTACTGCCTTGCTGAGATTCATTGTCTGATTAAGTTTGATGCTACCTAATATATGTAATCCATGATAGAATATATGTTTGTTACATTCTTGGATTCATATGACTGTTTTTGCTGCCGTTTGCTATCCGGGAACGTCCAATTTACTGCCGAAATGCTGCCCAAATTTCTAGAAAATTGTTATGTTCTTCAACTTGCAACCTAAGACCTGAACTTGACACTTTTTTTAAAATCGAGTTTTACATGACTTCAACAAGTTCACTTCATAGGTTGTCTGGGTTGGCATTTCTGTGCTTATTTGTGTTTTCCATGATATGCATTGACATAGTTAGTTCAAGGAATTGTTTGACGGATTTCTGAGTCACCCAAACCCTTGCCTGACTTATCTATGTGAACCTTCATGTGCTTTCAATGCCAAGATTAAGTCAAATGCCTTTTGACTCAAACTAAATTTACCATTTGACTTTAACTTGCAAATTCTTGAATATGGTTCATTCACTTGCAATGCTTGGTGCATTCACTAGTGTAACCTTTTCTACTTCAAAATGGTTTTCAACTTGCTTTTGGCTACAATGGTTTTCAACTTGCTTTTGGCTACACCTAGTGCATACTTTACTCTTTCAACACCAATTATTGCAAACTTCGTGACCATGACATTGATTGATAATTTGCTTCCCATTTATATGATTTTATGCAAAATTTCATATTTATCATCAATGACCGCATCTCCTTCATGAATGTGAGTGTGCTAATCTTCCATACTTTGTGCATTCCTTTTAATTGAGCCAACAACCGTCATACCATTAACCTTTGAACTGGTTTTCTAACCTCTAACTTGATTAACCACCTAACTTCTCTTTTTGTTTTCAAATTAACCCATTAACCAATCTTTTGGGTATGACGTTGTTTAGGCTTAATAAACAAAGCATTATGCAAATATGGCTTGAATTCTTGGTTTGTGACTTTGTTTGAGTTCTAAATTTTTTTTCTTGCATTCCAAGAATCCTTATCTCTTAACTCACTTCATGATCATATATCAATCCTCTTGTCTTCCGAATATGTCATGCCTCACTTTGTTTTCCTCTACGTGGCTTAATTGTTTATATCTTGCATATCTATTTTTCAGGATGGCCGATAGAGGAAAAGCCAAGGTTAACCCCAAGGAAGAGAAAGAAAACTCAGCCCTTCACTCTTTCTCCCTACTATGACTATGCAAAGAACCATCTACATGATGAGGATAAGGCTAACCAGCAACTGCTACCCACTGACACAAATAAGTTCCCTAACCTCTATTGTGAGCTCCACTTTCTGACATACCAGAAGAAAAATCTGAATATAGAGAAAAAACTGGTCCTCCCGACTGATGTGAGACGAGCTATTACGACCCGTATTCAGGGGATGGGCATGGGATTTATTGACAGGGATCTAGGCAGGTGAACTCCTCTTGGGTGAAAAAATTTTACTGTAACTTCTTCAGACACACCCTTGAGTCAGTTCACCTGCGAGGCGGTCAGGTATTGGTTACGGAGGCGGCTATTCAGGATAGACTCGGTTGTCTGCCTAGGACCGGTACTACAGATGCCATTGAGCATGCAGAGGTAGTCATCCATTGCATGACTTTTGACTATGATGCGCTGAGGGATGTTATCACCACCCCGGATGCCCCTTGGGTGATGGACGCTGACAACAAGAAGCCCAAGGGGATGCTGTTTACTCATCTTTCTAGGGTGGCCAGGACGTGGTAGCAGATCTTTGCACATTACGTTATGCCGACCACCCACTTCACAGAGATCCCCATAGACATGCTAGTCTTGATCGGATTGTGTCATGGAGGGGAAGGAGGTATATTTTCCTCGTTTGATCAGGCGATACATGTTGCGAGCACATGTCTGAGGCCTACTCCCCTTTCCCACCCTGGTCACCACGATGATTCAGTTGGCTGGAGCCCCCTGGGAGTCACATGATGAGATACCACCACGACACCCCCGACCCACAGAAAGGAGGAAGTGATTCTGTGGGGGGAGTGGGTGCACGAGAAGCCCCCATCTCGGTGCCGCTCTAGAGCCAGAGTAGCAACGACACCTGGCGCTTCTTCATCCTCAGTCCCAGTAGGACCATCAGCACCAGCAGCATCCACATCACCACTACCACTAGCACCCCAGCCGACCTATCTGTTAGTCCAGCACCTGATCCGTTTTATGGAGCGCAGTGAGCGCTGCATTATGCGACGCTTGGACAGGATGGATCAGATGTTCGTGACATTGGGCATTGAGTTGCCCCCTCTTCCCGAGTCTTCTACATCCAAGGAGGAGCATGCCGAGGAGCATGAGGCGGAGCCAGCTCAGACAGAGGCACCATCACAGACACAGGCCACTCTGGAAGTTCAGCAGCCATCTGAGGAGCCGTAGCCTGAGACCTAGCCAGATGCGACAGTTGACCCTCACCATGAGCCACAGCAGTAGCATCGAGGACGATGCTTCATCTTAAGTGTGGGGAGGTCACCGTCGTTGCCGTCGGTGGAATTGTCATTTTGGGTGATAAGTTCGGACATTTATCTTTTATTTTGTGCTATTTTTAGTATTTTACACTTTGCTTTATCGCACTTTCTGGATCATTGTATATATTAGTATTGTGGATACTTATATTCTAGTTATTGCATTTTGCTTGCACCTTAGATTAGATACCTTTCTTATTTTTAGTAGATTTTCTTTACATAGTTGTTTTAGTTTGTTTTAGCTTTTTGGTTGTGATTAGAAAAATATTTTAGATTGTTGAAACTTAGTTGACTCTTTTTATATATGAAATGTGTTTTGATTGAAAAAGGGGTAAACTAAAGAAATTTTTAAATTCTTCTCAATCACAACGTTGCATCAATAAACTTAGTCAAAATAATGAAATTTTCCAAGAAATTCATCTATAGGGCACCACCCCAATTGATTGAAATTTTTTTTAGAACTTGCTTGAATTATACACTTTGTGGATCATGTTTTGAGCAAAGAACACAAGCATGTGAGTTTTGAGCCTTAATTGTGTGGTTACATCTTATAACCACTTATTTTCATTCTTGTGTGCATTATCCTCTTTCTATGATTGTAATCTTTGATTTGTTTGATTCTTTATGTCCATTATTTTGTGTATGAATGCACTTATATGATTGAGGCCATTGTTCAAATAGCTCATTTGCCCAAATAGCCTACCTTTTATCTTCCATTGTTAGCCAATTTTGAGCCTATGCTTAACCCATTTGTTCTTAATTGTAGCACATTACAAGCCTAAGTGAAAAATAATAAATGTCCCTTATTTGGATCTTTGATTAGCTTAGGCTAGTGAGAGTGTTTATCATTTGATTTTGGGAAAGTTGGATACATTGGGTAGAGATAAAAGTGTGTTTGTGTTTTTGTTGAAAAATCTTGGGAATTAGGTACATACTCATGTATTAATCATGTGTAAACCATATGCATTGATGCTTTTGTATATATTTTAGTTTGAAATATATATATATATATATAGAAAAAGAAAGAAAAATAATTGCAATAAAAAGAGGACAAAAATGCCCCAAAATCCAAAGTTCAATAAGAGTCAAAGCATATGTGTGGTGATCAAAGAGAATGCATGAGTGTGTGAAAAAGTGAAGAATGAGTAGTTAGGTTTGTTTAGCATTGTATAGGTTTTCATAGGTTAGGTGAGAAGTTTAAGTTAATCAAAGATTCAAATTCTAGTCCACTTGACCATATGCATCCTTACCTTGACCCTAACCCCATTACAACCTATGGAAAAGTCCTCGTGATATTTGTATGCATGCATGAAGTAATTGTTGATTGTTAGATGAAAAACAAATCTTGGAAAGCATGATTAGGGGAGAATTGAGTGAATCAACCCCATACACTTGAGTGACTAGAGCGGATACACATCCGGTAAGGGTTCGATCGCTCAATTACATGTTTCCACCCATGATCATCTTTTCTTGCAAGTTTGTAAAGTCTTTCAATGATTCAATTCAATTGTGGGTTTGCTTTGATTACTATTACTTTAGCCCTTGTACTTGTACATGTATTCTTGGAGATTGATTTATTTTGACCAAGCAATTGCATTCATGTAGATAGATTGCATATAGATAGATTATATATAGTTAGTTTGCATTGAATAAATGTTGATACCCCTTTGCTTCTTTCTTGATTTTAGCATGAGGACATGCTTAGTTTAAGTGTGGGGAGGTTTGATAAACCCCAATTTTGTGGTTTATCTTGTGCTTATTTTAGGGGATTTTATCACCTTTTCTCACATTTATTCAATGAAATAGCATGGTTTTGTAATTCTCCCTTAAATTGTGCTTAAGTGTAAAAACATGTTTTTTAGGCCCTTAAATTGGTGATTTTAATTCACTTTAATTCCATTCGATGCCTTGATGTGTTTGTTGAGTGATTTCAGGTTCATAAGGCAAGTATGGGATGGAAGAAATGAAGAGAAAAGCATACAAAGTGGAGAATGCATGAGGAAACAAGGATTTGGAGTACATCAACCCACGCGCACGCGCAGAAGACGCGCACACGTGGAAGTGAAGTTACATGGCGACGCGTACGCGCACATGACGCGTACGCGTGGATAGGGAAATTGCCAAGCGACGCGCACGCGTGGCACGCGTGACCCACGCGTACGCGTCGATGCTCGCATGTGACTCACTTAAAGGCAAAATACTGGGGGCAATTTCTGAGCTGCCCAGGCCCAAATACAACTTGTTTCTGAGGGTATTTGATGCAGAATTGAAGATTGAGCAAAGGGGGAGCACTTAGTTAATCATGATGAGCCTTTAGTTAGTTTTCTAGAGAGAGAAGCTCCCTCTTCTTTCTAGAATTAGGTTAGGATTAGGTTAATTTCTATTAGATCTAGCTTTGATTACTTGATTTCATCTTGTTTCCTCTACAATTCCTTGTTCTAATACTTCAATTCTTCTTAGTTCTTTTGTTAATTTTACTTTTATGCTTCTTTTATGTTCATGAATGCTCATGTTGGATTTGGATTTTCTATTAATACAATTGATGTTTGATGTTCTTTTATTGATGATTGGAGTTGTGAATTTTACTTTTCTTGCAATTGGTAGTTGGTAGATTTACTATTCCTTGCAATTCATTATGCTTCCCTTTTATGCCTTCCAAGTGTTTGACAAAATGCTTGGTTGGATGTTAGAGTAGATTTTGAGCATTCTTGGCTTGAAAAGAGTAATTAGGTAATCTTGAGTCATGAATACCTAACTTATGTTGGTGATCTAGAATTGTTAGTTAATATGATTTCCATTGACTCTAATCTCTTGCTAATTCAATTAGTGAGTTGATTAAGACTTTTGGATTGAGATTAGCTAGTCTTGTTTGACTTTCTCTCATAGAAGATAACTTTCACCTTCTTCCAACATTGGAGATGACGAAATAGGATAAATTCTTGTTAATTATTGTTATTAGTGACTAGAATAGAAAGCCTATATTCTCAAATCTTTCCAATGATGTCTCTCTTTATTACTTGCTTTCTTTAGTTACTTGCTTGATTTACTCTTCTTGTCATTTAAATTCTTGCCCATTTATTTTCTTGCCCTTTTACCAATCAGACCCCCTTGCACCTTCAGAGTCAATAATTGACCACTTCATTGCAATTTCTTGTGAGACGACCCGGAGTTTAAATACTTCGGTTAACTTTTCATTGGGGTTTATACTTGTGACAACTCAAATTTTTTATGTGAGAATTATTTGTTGGTTTGGAGCTATGCTTACAACGAAGTTCTTATTTCTATAAGAGAAATTCTAGACCGATATGACAATTTCTTAACTATCACTGACATGCTGAATGCAATAAACTATGCTGGAGTTCTGCCACACATGCTGAAATTAAAAGTTGGTGTACCTGTCATGTTGTTAAGGGACATTGATTAATCCAATGGGCTTTGTAGTGGTACCAAACTACAGGTGAGGAAGCCAGGTAACCATGTCATTGAGTGCATGGCGTTGATTAATGAAGGGTCTGGGCAAGTTGTTTTAATACCTAAGATGAACATGGTTCCAAATAACAAGACGCTTCCATTTAAATTTTAAAGAAGGCAATTTCTTATTATGCTTTCATTTGCAATGACAATAAACAAGTCTCAAGGACAAACTCGTAATAGGATTTGACTATTTTTACTGAAATTTGTATTTACATATGGTCAATTTTACGTTGCACTTTCTCGAGTTAAATCAAAGGATGGGATTAGAATTGTAATCCAAAATACCATGGGGTGATTGAAAAAACTACCATAAATATTGTATATTGTGGAATTTTCCAAAAAATTCATTAAACATTAAACTGATGTTACAATATCAATCATTCTGATTATACTCCTGTCTTATAAATTTATAATTTTTCATCTCATGTTATAATTTTATAATCTTTGAATTATTTTTGTTTTGTGCATCGCATGGGTGTATTTACTAGTAAAATTATATAAATTTTAGATGAAACATACTGACTAAAAATCAATTTCTATATGAAAAGAAAATTGGTGTAATGCACTAATTTTTATCATTGGTATGTGATTTATATGCCTGTGGTTGCAGCACTTTTTCGCACGTTAAAAGCATGAATGACCATTGAGAAATTTTTTGCAACCTTCGAAATGAGTTATAAGAAAGTTTTTTTTTTTTTTTTTTGTGAAAAACTTTTTAGGTCCATGATTAATTTTTACAACTTATAAATTACGTTTGATGTGAGCAGATGTGTGTATGCTTTCGTAAGTTATAAAAAAAGAATAGGCTCATGTACAGATATTTTATTTAGTTGATCCATTTTAATAAAAAAACACTAACTTTAAATCAATATTAAAATTTTGATTTAATTATTTTATTATTTTTATACTAATTTTAAATTTGTAATCACATCTTTATTATTTAAAAAATGGTGAAAACTCAAATGCAGTCGACTTCATGTGAAGTTGATAACTGAGAGCTGTTAGATGATTTGACTGATTTGACTAAATTTTCATTTAACGGCTCTCAGCTATCAACTTCACATGAAGTCGATTGCCCTAAGTTTTCAACTTAAAGAATATTTAATTCAACAGAAGATGTTAAAATTTATTCTAATTGAAATTAATTTTTCAAAAATATTTATTTAATTAATGCTATTATCTCTATCCTTTTACAATTTTACGGTTCACAATTCACAATTCAGTGATTTACTGTCTCTTTCCTTCACATTTCACAATTCATATCTCCATCTTTCATAGCACCTCTTTCTCCATGCCTCGGTTTCTCCCCCTTCAATTCCATCTTCCACACTCCTCCACAACACTACTGTCTATTTGCATCGTCTCCACTGCTGCCTTTGTTTTGCGTCTTCGTTGTTGCCACTGCGATGAAGTCGAGTTGGCTGAACTACGCCGCTCGGTCATGCATTACAAGGAAAGAGAGGAAAGATGAGTGACAGCCACTGGAGAATACCTAGACCTATTTAAAGGGATGAGTGTAGGAGTGTTTTTATGTACCTTTATGTATTCATTTTTGAGTTAGCTTCCATATTTGCTGTTATATGTACGGATTCAGTACGCGGGACACGTTTGTGCACCGAAACGCCAAAAAGTGATTTGGCGGACCGATAAGCCAAATTGGTCAAAATAAAATATTTTATTTTAATGGGTCTTTTTTATTATAATTTTTTAAGGGAGGGATGTTTTTATAATTTTTTTTTATCTTTTTTTTTTGTTTTATTCACTTTAATCACGTTCTCCAATTCTATCATTAACTCAGAACCTTCTCGATCTCCATGTCTTCCTATTCCTCCCACCCTCACTTTTCATGTTGAACTTCCAAAAACTATTACCGAATCTCCCTCGCCACCACCACTACCACAATATCCTTCTCCCTCTTATTACTGTCACCGCCACTTCTCTCTTCTTCCTCGTTCTTTTCCTCCGCCGTCGCAAGCACACCACCTCTTCCATTATCTCCACCGCCGGTGACGACAACAAACCTCTCCACCGCTTCTCCTACTCACTCTTTCGTCACGCCACCAACTCCTTCTCCTCTCCACTTAGCCATGGAGACTTCGGCACTGTCTTCTCTGGCGATGGAAAGGCAAAGGCAGTGGAAAAGTTTGGAGTCGTCACCGGCGGTGGAAATAGTAGAAGGCACAGTGCGCTTACAATGGCGAAGGAAGAGGAGGAAGCTAAGAGAAAGACGGAGAGGAGGAAGGCATCTACTCTATCGTACACGAGACAACATCTTCCTCTTAATCTCATCCCTATCACACTTAATCCTCCTCGTAGGGGCATTTGCTCCATAGTTGCTGTTGAAGCGTTGCTGCACACCTGAAGTATTGTTGTCTGCCAACACCGGTTGCGGGTTGGGGATGCCGTCATCGGAGATGAAGGATCGTGCTGATGAGGAGGGGTCGTGCGCGTTGGCAGCAAGGATATTAGCCAAGAAGCCTGTCCACACGCTAGGCTGGTGAAGTACTATCCTCTCCCACTCTGGCTTGATGCCCCGACTTCGGCGTTCAACGATATCTCTGTTGTTTATGTAAAATAATACAACAAAAAATATTTTACCCAACAAAATTTTATCAATTCTGAATTAATTTAAATATCTGATTTTTTAATTTTTTGATATAATACCACAAAACATTTTAAATTTAACAATAATAACCATCATGAAACTAATATTTATAAAGTTATTCCACTAACACAAAAGCAGAATAAAGTATTAACTAGCTAATCATATAAAATTAGATTCAGACAAATTTCTATTGTTATATTAAAAATATATATATAATCCAATGACTCCTCATCAACAGGTGCACTGGTCAGCTAAAATGTTATGCACATTGGTAAGCCAAGCACACACGGCATATAGAATCCGTGCCCATAATTGGATGCGTTGAACCTCACTCCAGTCCAATGGTATGCTATCCAAAAGAAAAAGAAGGCCTAGTTAGGGAGAGGAAAAGAAAAGATGAGAGAGAGAGAATGGGTACTGTGAGTATGCATAGTAAATATAAAATTCACACTTGTTAAACTTTTTCAACGTTTATTATTAATAAGAATCTAAGTACGAAATCTAAATTATTACAGAGATTTAATTAAAAAATTTTAAATTATCAAGATATATTTATAAATTTAATAAAATTATAAAGATTTTCAAAATAATTTAAACCTAAATCTTTTAACCACGGACTAATTTTGAAGACCAAGAATGAGTTTTATGTTTTTGGCTTGGAGTATAAGTTTGTTTATATACATATTTCTGAACAGGGATATACAGTTTCAAGTAGAAGCTTGATAAGGGCTTGTTTTGGACGAGGATAAGGGCTTATTTGACAAACAGTGATTTAGCCTGGGCCATACATTGAATAGGTTTTGTCACGGTTAAAAGAAAGTCCCTCCTCTCAGTTTGGACCCATAAGCCCAAACAATGTCTAAGATTGCGAGATAGAGTTCGATTTCCCACACCACACCCACACACAAAACTAAAGGGTTGATATTCAATACTTGGGGATTGTTCATCTGGCCCAAAAAAAAAAAAAAAAAGAGTTCGATTTCCTAAATAGGGGAATTGCAGAACTGGAAATGGGGGATTGCAAGGGTTTTAGTACTACTAGTCTACTATACTCAAGTCATTACTCACTTGATAGTCGATACTCGTAAACCCTCGCTGCTTCCTTCCATTTCTAAATTCCAGTTGCAAAATCCAAAGCTCACAGCAACATTGATGCTGATACAGATTCAGTTACCCTCCTCCAACTCTTGTAACTAAGTTTCTTGTTATTTCAGGTTCCATCATGTCCATGCGCCCATTCCTCCCCAAATGCCTCTTCTTCAGCTCTTCGCCAGCTCGTGCTCTTCTTCTTCTTCCACTTCAACTCAGCCAATTCTCGTCTTCGTCGCATTCGCCTTCGTATCATCCGAGACGGTTAGAGGAGGAGTCACGCCACGTGAGGGTGTCGGTGTGGTGGGACTTCGAGAACTGCCAAGTGCCGAACACCATCAACGTGTCCAAGATCGCCACCGTCATAACGGACGCCGTTAGAGCCAACGGTATTAAGGGGCCCGTCCATATAACGGCCTTCGGCGATGTCTTGCAGCTTTCTAGATCCAACCAGGAGGCACTTTCATACACCGGCATTCATCTTGCCCACGTTCCCAATGGTTACCTTCTTGTCTTTACTTCCGTTGCTTTATGTCAATTTTATAATCATATATAACTTCTTCATCTATCTTAATTAGTTGGGGCCTCTTTAAGAGATATGTTCTGACTAAATGTGTTTAAAAATTAAAAATAAAATATATAAATAGTTTGGTAAAAAAGGGAGACGCGTCTTTGGTAGATAACTGTTTGTAACGGTTTTCAGTTTCAAACATGTTAGGAATCTATTCTCTTCTGCATCTTTGTTAGATAAATGTCACTAATAGCGATGTTGAATGCGGCGTCCGTCGTAGGTGAGAACTCATGATCTCATCATATTTGAGATGAAGCCATGGAGGTGCAACTAATAAGTGAATATTATGGTTTGCAGCTCATGCATCAGTATTTATGGTCCCATATAGATTCAGAACTATATTAAATCTTAATGTTTTACTAATCAGAGGATTCATAAGTAATTTAAGTTTTCCAAATTATAATTTCTTCAATGACTTTGTGCAGGTGGAAAGAATAGTGCTGATAGATCTCTTCTTATTGATCTTATGTGTTGGGTTTCTCAAAACCCGCCACCTGCGCATCTCTTTCTGATTTCTGGGGATAAAGACTTTGCTGGCATATTGCACCGCTTAAGAATGAATAACTACAACATCCTGCTTGCAACTCCAGGATCAGCTTCTGATGTGCTATGCGCTGCAGCAACTATAATGTGGCACTGGCCATCTTTGCTTAAGGGAGAAGAACTTACTGGAAAGCATTTCAATCATCCTCCAGATGGCCCTGTTGGTTCTTGGTATGGAAATTATAAGGTGCCTCTTGAAAATCCCTTCTCAGCTAGTGAGCAGTCTGCATCTTGTCAAAAAGCAGAAAGCTGTGAATCTCCCCCAATTCCTAAGTCAGTTGCAAGGCAGGTTAGGAAAATATTAAGTTCGCATCCAAAAGGGATGTCCATTACAGATTTTCGTGCGGAGTTGGCTAAAAATAATGTGCAATTGGAGAAATCATTCTATGGACAGAAAAAGTTTTCCCGTTTTCTTCTATCAATACCACACGTACAGCTCAAGCATTTAGGTGAAGGTGTTTATTTTGTGTGTTTGGCTCCCTCAGAGTTTCCCAAACCCCTTGCAAGCAATGATGGGCCATCAAAAACACCTGCTGTTGGGAATGAAGCACCTCAAAAGTTGAATGGTGAGAGTAAAAATACGCCTAGAGATGTAGATAGGACGCCTTCAATGCCCTCATTGCATGAAAGGAGTAGTGCGAAGATTGGGAATATGACTGATGCACAATTGTCTAAGGTTCAACTGCCACAAAAAGACAAGGAAGTTTCACGATTTAAGGCAGATAATGAGATTGTAACGCCTGACGAGATAAGTCTCAATAAATCTGGAAAACCTACTTCATCAGATGACCACTCTGCTCAGAACACATTGGTGGAAAACAATCTTGTTGATGATGAATCTGGAAAATATATAGCTGAGTACAAAAATGAGGGGCCAACTAGAGGGGATGCTGATGAGGTTTGTCAAAGCTCTTATTCTTTGCCAGTTGATGACTTCATGGTTGAGAAGAGGCATGGCGGGAGTGTTGAAACTCATAGCAAAAGTTCAATATTTGGTTGGATTAGAAGTTGGTTTCCATTTTGGAAAAGAAATGCTAAATCTGATGATTTAACCACTAATAAGACCAGCATGGATAGTCACTCTGAGTTTGAGGAGCCCAAGTTATCTCAACTGGACATGGCAGTAAGTCATTCGGAGGAGCCCAAGCTATGTCAACCAGAGATGGCTGTAAGTCATTCGGAGGAGCCCAAGCTATGTCAACCAGACATGGCTATAAGTCATTTGGAAGAGCCCAAGCTATCTCAAGTGGACGAGACTATAAATCATTCTGAGGAGTCCAAGTTATCTGAACAGAACCAGAGTGTTATTCATGCTGAAGAGCCGAAAATATCAGATCAGGCGCCCATGTTATCTGAGCCAAACCAGATTGTTAGTCATTCTGTAGAGACCAAATTATGTGATCGGGACCAGACTGTTTCTCAGTCTGTAGAGGCCAACACATCAGAAGTGAACCAGAATGTTGGTCATTCTGACAAGCCCGAGTTATTTTTTAGAGATTCCTTTTGGAATTACATGGAATCTTTTGTTTTTACCACCCAAGGATCAGTTCTCGTCTCCCTGTCAACAAGCAGGTTGTTACGCATGGTAGTTTTATACAAATATTTTGAAAAATTACCCCTTTTGCTATGGATAACATCTTGTTTTTGTCTCGAAATCTTGATTAGTTCCTCATATAAAATGAAAGTAACAAATCGATTGTATCATGATGTTTTGCTGTTGGAAGTTATGCTTTGATCTTTCTTCTTCATCTTTATTTTTTTTCCCTCCCCTGCCCCCCCCCAAAACGATGATCATCATGTAGGTAATAGCTAATCCTACTTGTTGAAAGAGTAAATTGTAATGCTACTATGTTTGTTTGTCAGGGAGGATTTGGCACAAAAATTACAAAAGGGCGGTCCTGCGGTTCTCGAGTCTCTCACTGAAAAGGATATTCTTCAACTGATTGATTTATTAATAGCAGACAAGAAATGGTTGGAGGTAAGCGGCTCCACAAAATATCCATTTAAGGTGACTCGACCAGTTCAGAAGAACTCATCAATGGGCCTTTCTCATGGTGCGAATGGCCTTCGGTCTCTCTTTTTAAATAGAGCATCACAGTCCAACCTGCAGAAATTACTTGAACATGATGCAGAGAAACACAATCAGAATACTCCTCATACTAGTGTTTTGAAACTTGCCACTGAAAAACTATATGCTGAGAGGTCTAGAAATGATATATTAGTAGACTGCCAAAAAGTTGTGGATGAAATATTGAGAATCCACCCAGAGGGATACAATATTGGTTGTTTCCGAAAACTATTTTATGAGATGTGTGGCTATCATATTAATTTACAGAAGCTCGGTTATAAAAATTTGGCATCCTTATTGCAGACAATGCAGGGAGCTAAATTAGAGTCCACTAATATTTTTCCTTCTGTTCCTGCTGATGTTTGTTATTCTGACCGGGAAACTTCAATCCTCAAAACTCAAGTTACCAGGGCTAGTCATGCAGTCACCTACTCAGATAGTGAATTGTCTGGTTCAGCTCCAAAGGATGATAGCATGGACTCTCCATGGGAAGAATTAGGTCCTATTTCTGCCAAAAATTCTGACCAGAGTGATGTGGAATCAGAATTAAGTAGGAATGCCAAAGAACTGGATAATACCTCAAAGTATCCTGATTATGAACCTGTTGGCTTAGATTATGATCCTTCTGAGTCTGAAGAAGATAGTACCTGTTTAACTCAACCAGAAGAGCAAGGAAAGCGAAGATGTAATGAGCAAGACAGTTCTCTTCTCAAAGTTTTGGATTTCTGGCACTGTAGAAAGGAAGGAGAGAATAGTGCAAAGAATTCAGATAGTGTTGACATCTTTAATAATGATTCTCTGAAAAGGATTTTGAATCCATCGGGCAAGTCATCTCAGGGTGCCCTTTCCAAAATTCCTTCAGGGAACTATAGAGAGAAGCATAGTTCTCGAAAGAGCTATTCATTTGTAGCTGATCCACTTTTATCCCCGAAGGACAAACTGATTGATGGGATGCTTGATGGCTTCAAGAAAACAGATGAGACTAAGATGCAAAATTGAGGAGTTAATGGTGTGAACTAGACCGGATTCTCATCACTCAGGATTACAGTCCCAGACTTTCCTTTTAGCACAAATTGTAGTTTTAGCTGGCCATGGTACTAATAGTTCAATTGAGGATGATTCAAGAAGTTGGTGATTGCAATAGTTGATGGTGCAGCTATGGAAATTCTTTTGGTCGGAACAATTATATTATTATATGCTATTAGTTCTTGAGCTTAGCAATAAGTCACGTAGTTAACCCGGATGTGGTAATTAGGTAAAAAGTGATGAGTCCATTATATATGCAGTATGCTATTGCTGTTGGAATAGATATCTGAGTTTTGATTTCTTGCGTGCTGTCTTGGCATGTGACCATATTATGGTGATGTCCCATACTTTTGAAGGGGCATGAGCCGTACAATGCGATGTTAAGTGTTAACCCATTTTTGTTCCCAAGAATTGTTTACATTAATTTGGAAATTGAGGATGGCTTGACGCTGTCATGATCCAAGTCAAACCCAAGCGCAGCAATAATAGGATTCATTCTTCGTTTTCTAATGATAACAAGCTTGACATGCAACGTGAAGTCAGTTTAAGGACTCCTTCCTTCCGTTTTGGTGGTAGTTTAAGGACTTAATAAATAGTTGTTCATGACTTTCAAAAGTATCAGGCGGGTAAAAACATTTAAACCCCCCCTTAGATTGTCTCAGCCTATATGATAAAACAAACAGCTTTCTTATAAGTTTGCATTTGTGTAATTACCGAAAGCAAAACTGATGGATCTTTGATTAAAGATTAGAGGATATTGTTGCTAAGGTGTGAAAATTACAACTACACTAAATGAACAACTATGCTTAACATACAAATAAATTTTACACATAACATAATCAAATTAAAATCATATTTATATGAAACTTATTTTACATTTTACTGATTTTTTATGTTCAAGAAAAATTTGATGGCTTTTTTCTGTGAATAAATTTGATTTTGTTTCAAAAAAGTTATTTATTCTGTTATAAAAGTTGAACCATTTGGTAGTTAATTATTTATTAAAAACATATATGAAACATTATAAATATACACACAAATATTATAGCTAATTTGTTAATTATTGTTATTATTTTAAAAATATTTTTGGCAACATTAAGCAGTCCTCAACAATAACATCTTTTAATTTGGAAGAAAAGAAAAAGATAAGAGGGGGTTGGGGGGGGGGGGGGAGGTGGAAGCAGCTAAGCATCAATTGCTATAGTAATTAGTACGCATACAATGCTGTACGGGTGTTAAACATAAAAAGTAAAAACATTAACATCTGAGATAGGCATTCTCCCCTCTCCACTCCACATCCTGAAATTGTTCTCAATTCCTTTTCCTGTTTCAAATAGCGGAAATATATTCTTTCCCATTCCCATTCTCCGTAGGGAAAAATTCGTGTTTTTTAAAAATCTAAGCAACTAATTTTATATTTGATAAATAAAAAAGATAATATGTTTGTACTTACAACTTTTAAAAATTATGAACATTTTTGAAAATACTTAAGAAAGATATTTTTTAAAGTTGGATTATGTTTATTAAAATTTAAAAATTTAATATAATTTATATATTAATAAATATTTAAATTTACTCTTATATTTATATTCGGTATAATCTTTTTAAATTTTAAAAGTTATTTTACTAAACACAATTGTTTTTACTTATGCTGATCAAAAATTATTTTTAATTTAATTTTATGAAATATAAGTGCTACAACTTTTAAAAATTTATGTTTTAAAATAATTTTGATAAGCTATTTTCAATAAGTAAAAACTTTATTAAACCAATCCATAGTCCTAGAGAAACCCCACGAAAATTATTCATTTCAATAAAAACCATTAATTCTAGTATAATTAAGATGAAAATGAATTTAATATTTTTGAATTATGTCATATAAAAAAAATAATAAACGTCAAGTACACAAAAAATAACTAAAATATACGATACAATTTTAAAACAAAACAAAAAAAAAACATTATGCATACTAGACAATTCCTATTTAAAATACTTTTTAATCTTTAAGCATTAATATCTTTATCATGAAAAATATTACTATTTGAATTTTATTGTGTAACCTTTTTACTAATTTTTTGCCCCCACTCTCATCCCCATCTCCGAATATCCTCACGAATACCTACGCTTACGGATTTTATTTTCATTGCTATCCCTAATTTGAGTTTTAATTTTATGAGCAATCGTTAAATTCCCCTACACAAACGTTAACCTAAAAATATTGTGAGCTGATTGGTTTAGAAACGACTCAATCCGCCAGAAGGAAAAGTCTGCTATGAGTTTTTCTTAAAATCTGACATTTTAGGTGGCTTAAATTTCTTTTTTTGAAAAGCATTGGGAGCGAAGAGGAAGACTTTTTCATGGTTTGACGTACTTAACAAAACAACAGGAGCAGACAGGCCAATACCACAGAAGATCCAAGCACAGCTCATGTGAACAACCGAATCCTAAAAGACATGTTATGTGTTGCTTGACGTAAAGAAAAGAGCCACGTCGTGCGCATATGTCAACTATGCACTCTTAATAATCTCAACACATTTATTAATTACAGAACCAACTAGGCTCCCACCTACCCAACCCGGTCCCGTGTAAAAACTGTTCATCACTTCTTGAGTCCTTGGCTGATGCTTTCAAAAACAGATGCCTACTATTCATTAACGCAACATACTTGAGACTTCACTCCAAAATTCCCATGGTTTTGTTATTAAATGTATTACTTGAATGATTAAAAACAACCCCTACTCCCCGACCCAAAAACGTTTCCGTTCCATACTACCCTGATTCCTGGCTCAGAAAATCATGTGCGCTTCAAAAAATTGGTTTCGTTAGTTCCCTCTCCAGGAAAAAAATTATTTTGGAATTTCCTTTCTTTCTTTTCGTTGGTTATTATTAAGTAAATAGAAACCACAAGAAAAATAATAGGTTTGGGGATGAAAAATTCACAAGGGGTGAAGCGGGTTTAGGAATTTTCATCCGGCATCACCCCACCCAACAAGGCACAAGCCCCTTCTTTTTCTTAAAACGTTACATGGCTGGCTAGTACCAAGAATCGAACATGGTAATTGGAATCACCATGACCATCACCAGTGCCTTCCCTGAGAACCGCCACTGCCTTTGTTCTTTCCAAAGAAGGCATTCTTGGGTTTTGACTTTGGTAACTCGTGGATGTCCATCACCTGAATCGTTCTTTGCTTTTTCGCTATACACAACCCCACACAACACACCAAACCACCCGTCAGTATATATACGTACTACTAGTACTATGGTAAGAAATTTTTTAAGAAACTATAGAAACGAGAATTCCACCATTTTCAGCCTCTTTGTAGTTCTCTTGAAGCCGCTTCCTTGCCGAAGCAAGCCTCTCCGCGTCAAAATCTCTATCTCTTTGTTCTCTCTGTCTCTGCAATTAATATTCAAAGCAACAACGTGTGAGGAAGAGATTATCAGATTAATAATAACACCCCCATGTCTATGATGCTTTTTCCCCTACGCCCCACATTCATTGCTTTTCTTCGTTTTTTTTTTTAATTTTATTTTCATACTCCGTGATGTTAGCAACAACATTTGGAGGGTTAAGACACTTCCAAAACGGTTATAAAAACATAATAATCACAACCGTACATTTTGGAAGGCGATGGAAGGAGTAGGGACTGAAGGTGGCGGCGTTGGTTTTGGCGGAGCTTCTTTGCGGGGAATCACTTTTGGTTTTGGTTCTGCCTCTGAGGTGTTACGGTCAGACCCAGAACTTCCATCTGTGTCAGCATACAGAAGCAGAAAAGCATTATTGTTCGCCAAAATCCAAAACAACAGAGACACACAAAAAGAAGATTTGAATAAGATGCCCAAGTACTCACTGTGTGGATTTGGCGAGTATGCAAAATCAGGAATCTGCAAAAAACAAATAAAAAGGAATTTCAAAATAGAATATTAATAACGCCAAACAGGGCCTTAAACTTTACCATGACATAAAAAAAAGGTCCAAGAAAGACCTGATGATGCCCGTTTTGGGTGGTTTTCAGCGGTGGAGAGTCCCCATCAGCTGCAAATGTAAATGCAACGCCAACAATTATCATCAAACACTTGGATTTCTAATTCCTTAACTAGGAAAAATCTCCCAAAACATTTGAGTTGAGGTTTGGGTTTACCCATGAGAGAAGCTGCTCCACCCGGTTGATTCAACCTCACCCACTCATCCACAATTTCCTTCCACTTCCTGCAAATAAAACAGCTCAATCAAGTCCACTGCAATTATGATAAGATTAATTCAATTTTGAAAATAAAAACAAAAGTAGTGTTTAATTAACAACCTCACAAGTAGCTTCACCAATCTGCGAACGTCATTGGAGGAATGCTTCCGCAACCGATTCACGTGCCTCCCAATGTCAGTCTCCTGCAAGAAAAACCAAACACCGTTATACAGGAAAATAAAACTAATTCAAAAATAAAAAAAAAGCTAAGTTACCTTTAACGCTTGGAATGTAATATCCATGTCTGCGAGATTTTGCAGCAGCTCCACCAACGATTCTTCAGACTGAGATAATTTTAAGTAAAAACAGAAAAAGAAAAAGGCAAAATAAGCTAAAAATGTATAGAAATTATAACTCATCTAGCATGAAAAAGGCATAAAATAATATTTGAAGAAAAAAAGAACTGATTAATCAGCACCTGGTCAGGTTCTTCGAGCTGCTCTTTAATCTCTAGAATCTTCTTCTGCTCATCATCGAACAAGCCGCCGTAAGGATCCAAATCTTCACGGTCGTCTTCGGCGGCGTCGGCGTCGGCGTGGCCGTTGTCATCATCATCTCCGAGAGACTGCGGCGTTGAGGGAGAAACTGCAGCGGCGGCACCACGGCCACCACGACGTTGCTGGTGGTGGCTGTGTTGTCGCTGAGGGCTAGGGCTAGGGCTGAGGCGTTTCTTGATTTGGTGGCCATTGGACCTCAGGTTACGATCGCCGTCGCAGTTCCGGCACGGCAGAGGAGGTGTTGTGGCAGCGAAGATTCGTTCTATGATTCCATCCCTCCGTCGCCTCAGCTCGTCACCGCAATCCAAGGAGGCGACGGTGATGGCGGTGTCGATGAAGAGCCAAACGTCAACGCCGGCAGTATCCAATATGGATCGGAAATCATCCAAATCCATATTCGGAAACTATAGTTTACTCAGAACCGAAAGAGAAGAAGATTCGTGAAACCGATAATCAATCAGAGAGTGGAGAGGTTGTTCAAGTGGTAGGAGAAGGAGAAGAAAACGGAAACAAAGGCGGAAAGAGAATCTGAGGAAAAAACGGTGGTTCTGTTTCAACAAAACGATAGGGTAGGGTGCGTAGAGAAGTCATGAGATAGATCGAAACGACAAGGGAACAAAAACGGCATAGATCTGAGGGATAGGGTGAGAGATCAGAGGAAAGCGGTGAAGAAAGGGTTAAAGGTTTGGTAGAAATACTTTGAATTGCGATTGATGGAAGGTCAAGTAGAGGATAATGGGTAACATAAACAAACACAAACACACACACTAGCAATCTAGCATACAGAACAGAAGAGGAACCAGTATATTCCAGGAAACAAAAACCCCTCTATTTTTTGCTATTTAATTTGATATTTTTTTTTTCCTCCAAAACAATAACAAGATATATGTACGTACATAAGGGCCCAAGGAGGTGAAGTGGCGAAGAGTAAGAATACAAATACAGATACGAATACGTAATACGTTGGGTGCGTTGCGAAGCTGTTTTCTACTTTTCTATTTGTTTGCTTTGCTGTGGGCAAAGGCAATGCAATTTGCGCAAAGGGAGATGAACGGACCGAAACGAAGGAGAGAGGAAACACTACACTGCACTCTTGAGTATTTTTTAGACTTCAAACTCCGCGCATCAGATTCAACTTCAACTTCAACTCTTTATTTTCTTTCCTTTTTATTTCTTTAAAAAATTACATATATTCCGCGTGGTCTCTACTCTACAGTTGCCACAATAATAATTGCAAGAATATTAGATGTGTGTTTTGTTGCCTAGTGCTTGGTCAGAATAGGTGCGTAGCAAATTTGGCCAGTGACATAGAGCCACGTAAGACTTGCTTCCTCCAATCACCACCTCCGCTCATTAACAAATGACCATCCACTATCTCTATAAGTGGGATTGGGAATGGATAAAGAAATTTATATTTTGTATTTTACCGTTTTTCTGATTATTTTTTAAATAAATAAAATAAATTGATTATTTATTCATATATATCTTTTTAAAAATATTTACACTACCAATGAAATACTAATACTATATTTCGTTCGTTATTATGAATAAGATAAATAATAAAAAATATTACATGTATCTAATTGTTACAGAATTTTTTCGCAAATCAAAATTAAAAGAATTTTATTCGTTGCAAAATACGAATTTTTTATTTTTAATATTGGAGTGGTAGTGGTGTTTTTCTTAAATGTGGGATCGTTTAACTAGAGAAGCAGAAATCAGTGCCAGGGATTTGTGAGAGATACATAAATCGGTGCCAGGAATTTGTGTAGGTACACAAATCGGTGCCAGGGATTTGTGGAGGGTACACAAATCGGTCCCAGGGATTTGTGTTAAAAAAAATTAAAAAATTTTAAGTACAGAAATCGGTGCCAGGGATTTGTGTACTTCCACAGTTTTTAAAAACACCAAAAATTACCATGTTAAAGTATATTACCACTTTTACTTCCATAACAAAAAAAATTAGCCGCAAAATACTTGGGTTGATTTAATATCTAATTTTTAAAACTAAAATTTTTTTGGAGTGTCAGTTTAGTACATCAAAGTATTTTTACTTTGTGAATCATAAAAAAAAGAACCGAATTGATAAATTATATAAAAAGAAACTGACAATACTTAAAGTTGATTTATATAAAACCAAAGTCCATCAAACAAAATAAAAGAGATCTTTATAGAATCTCAAAAGTTTTAACTGAAAATGATGAAATTAATAAAATGCAAACGAAAGAAATTAACTTTGCAATAAAAGTAAATTGCATAATTATAAAATACAAAGTTTGAAAGAAAATACAAAGATGAAAAAAAAATTATAGAAAATTAACTCAAGACAAAGTATCAGAAAGTAACTAAGAAAGTAACTAAGACGTGAGAGTTTGAAAGTTTGTTTGTGAAGAGAATTTTCAACTCTTGTTCATTGGCATCCCGTTAATTTATAGACTAGTTTGTCCAATCATTTGACAACACCTCATTTTTTTCAAATAGTTTGCCAAGTAATTGTCCGCGCCCAATTCACGAGTCAACTATGCCTTCGAACTTGTTTTCGACACTTAGCTTCGACACCTTTCGAGTCATAATCGACTTTGTCTCGTCGACAATCAAATTCAGATCAATCAGATAACAAAATGCCCCTTAGAATCAATAGTTCAAAATCTGACTTCAATGATGAACTTATCGATTCTAATTTCTCGACAAATTTGTAATACATTTCATCAAACTGACCCTTGCAACTAGCACTACCTTGGTAACCGCTCCTTCTGTTATGTCTTTTAAATGCGAGTCCATCACGCACATCTTTCCATTATCTTCGTGCTTTCTCTTTGTTCAAAACTGAAACACCTCATCTTTTCAATTCTTTATAAAAATTCATTTCGACCTCAACTTCACGCTTTTCACAAAGAGAAAAGGGCCTTTCTGATTCCTCTATTTCATCTATTTTCTCCACACAACAATACCCAGTAATGTAAGATATAAGACTCTGAGATGCTAGAGGCAATCCTATAACTTCATATCAAGTATAAGATTCAACTTAAAGCGTAAATAAATTTAAAATCATCACTTTAAAACCATAATGAAATAGGGGAATCTAACTTAGAAAATTTCTAAACTATTCGTTTTACCGCTGTCCCACAGCCTTCGCCAGCCTAACCGCCATGCAATCCCATCGCCACCGCCTTCCAAACCTCCTCAATCACAGTAGAAAACACAATTAATACATACAAGTAAAGCACAAGTAACTATCATGTATATCAAGTAATCCAAGAAGCAATTAAGCATGTTATACAATTAGGAAAACAAAGCAAGTCGGTAAAGCAATCAAACACATAAAAGATGCACATGATGAATACTTGTCCTATTTGGCTCTGATATCACATTGTCGGTTCAACTGCCAACCCGACACATTTCCATAGGAATGTCGCCTTTTGATCACGTATATAGATACGGGAACCCCCATGGATATAGTTCCGGGCACACTCCTGTGATTCGAAAGGATGCGAGCGGGATACTCTGCCACAGACCTCAGATCTCAACGTAAGCGGGATAGGAATGTGTACAAGTCTAAGTATGCTGATTCTCAGTGAAAATAATTTCATTGGGTCTCTTCCTATTTTTGAGAGTAATATGAACCTCAAATATTTACACATAAGCAAGAATAACATCAGTGGACCAATTCCACCAAGTCTAGAAAATTATACAAATCTTGCTGCAATTAACATGTCAATGAACAAACTTACTAGACTCATACCATTTGCACTTGGAAAGCTTGCAAATCTTACGATTTTGGATCTTTCTCACAATAATTTGGAAGGGCCTTTGCCACCACAGCTGTCAAATTGTACAAAAATGGATCATTTTGATGTTGGATTCAATTCCCTAAACGGTTCCTTCCCATTAAGTCTGAGGAACTGGACTGGGATAACCACATTAATTTTAAGAGAGAATCATTTTACAGGTGGTATCCCAAGCTTTTTCTCAGAACTTAGCAAGCTTCGTGAACTACAACTTGGTGGAAATTTAATTGGAGGAACAATTCCTCCATTATTGGGAAAACTGCAGAAGCTGTTCTATGGGTTGAATTTGAGTAGCAATGGATTGACAGGTGTGCTTCCTTTAGAACTTGGGCAACTACAAGAACTGCAAAGTCTGGACATATCACTGAACAATTTGACAGAAAACATAGATGTTCTTACTCAACTACCATTGATTGAGATCAATATTTCATATAATTTCTTGTATGGTCTTGTTCCAATATCCCTCTGCAAGTTTCTGGATTCCTCATCATCTTCTTTCTTGGGCAATCCCCATTTAAATGTCAGTTGTTCTCCTTCTAGTGGCCTGGATTGGACCAATACTTGTAATTTGAAGCCATGTCCCTATCAATTAACTGATCACAAAGGCATCAGCGCATTGGTAATTTTAATGATAGATCTTGGATCCTCACTGTTTGTTTCAGCTATGCTGGTAGCTTTACTTTTGATGTATCTCCGCAAGAAAGAAATGAAGAATTATGTTTATGGTGAAAGAGGAGCAGGAAGGATCAATTTTCTATACAAGGAATAAATGAAGTTCTTCACTAAAAACCAATCAGATTCCCTTCACGACATAGTGATGGGGCTACAGATAACCTAAATGATAAATACATTATTGGCAGAGGAGCTCATGAGATTGCTTATAGAGCTCAACTGGGTTATACAACTTTTGCTGTAAAGAAGTTTGCATTCGAAAGGAACAAGAGGAAGTATTTATATATTATGCGGAAAGAAATTGAAGTGCTAAGAGGGATCAAGCATAGAAACTTGGTCTCTTGTGCAGGCTACTGGATAGGAGAGAACTATGGTATGGTCTTATATAAGTACATGAAGAATGGAAGCCTCCATGATATTTTGCATGAGAAATATCCCCACCACCCTTAAGTTGGAGTATACGGCTTAACATCGTTGTTGGAATTGCACATGGACTAAAATATCTGCATCATGACCACACCACACCTATAGTGTATCGAGACATAAAGCCACATAATATACTTCTTAATGATCAGATGGAGCCTCTTATATCTGATTTTGGTACTTCCCTCTATAGGAACCTTACTGAGCATTCTTATAGTCAATCTCATTCTTGGAAAAAGCTTTCAACATATGTTGTAGGTACTTTTGGTATATCGCACCAGGTACGTAGATCTTTCTCCTAAGCTAGATTAAAGTTTTGGATGTTGATAATTGTTTTTAGTGTTGAGATTAGAGGAAGGATCTTGATGTACTCTGTACTTCTCTCTCTCTAAGTGTTCAAGTGTTTAATTATTTATATAAACTATTAGAACAAAGGAAAAAAAAGAAAAACTTTCTCCTAAATTTTTTAATTGATTTGCATTTTGCACACCACTTTCATAGCTAACAGTAATTTCTGCTTCTCTAACGTGATGATTGATGGATGGAAACATGTCGGTTAAGAATTTCTGATAAAAATAGCGTTGCAAGTACAGCCTTAACTGACAAAATTTTCACTATCAATTTAGAATGTGTCACAATTAATAATAAATAACCGGGAGTAGAATCCGTGTTGTTTCCCTAAGAGTTGACACAGGATACGAATTATTGGTTAGAATTTTTTTCGAGTATTTTTTTGAAATTGGGAACGAAAAAATAAATGGCTAGAAATGAAAGCAATGAATAAATAACAAGGGGTGATATGTGTTCAAAATAAAAGGCCTTGGTCAGGGGAGAGAATTGGAGTTTCTATCCTTGTTGTCTTTCCCAAGTATAATAGTAAATGTTCATTGCTTCCACTTAGTTATCCTCTAACAATTGAAGGAAAGTTAAGTGGGTATCACTAACTCTAGCCCACAAGTCCTAGTCACTTCATGGGGAAGGACTAGAGTTGGTGAGAGTTGAGTTAGCCAGCAATTCTCAATTACAGATCAATACTTGAGTATCACAACTCAAGGAACCCCAATTAATCAACCCCCAAGCCAAGTTGAAAGATCTACTCCATTAACATGAATGTCATTTTCATAAACACATAATAGATATAAATAAAAGACATGATAATTATGAGAAATTAATTAAATTAAAAATTAGCACTAACAATGATTAACCAGAATCAAACACGTACTAAAATTAAACATAAAAATAATTCAATGCATTAATAAAATTAAAAAATAACAAGATCCAAACGTGAATTCAAAGTAATTAAATGGAAAAATAAAAGTAATAAAAGTAATAGAGAAGAAAACTGTAAGAACAATGACTCCAATTGAAGGTAGCAGCAGCTCTCTCTAGATCTAATTCAAAGAAAAATTAAGAATATCAAAAACCCTAGAGCAAAGTAGGTTTTTCTCTCTCTAGAATTCAAAACTAATCAAAAACTAAAATGAAAGTGAAGTGTAGTCAGTCTCAGCTCCTTCCCTACCTCTAGTCTGCATTTTCGGGCTTGAATCTGGGTCCAAATAAGCCCAGAAATTGCCCCCTGCGAGTTCTGTTAAGTGCAGCATGTGACGCTCTGTCACGCGTACGCGTACGCGTCAGTCACGCTTACACGTCGCTGAACGACGCTCCTGGTCACGCGCACGCGTCGGCCATGCATGCGCGTCGCTCCTCGCTTCCCAAGTCTTCAATTTCTTGTGCTCCTTCCACTTTAACATGCTTCATCTTCATCGTTTAAGCCATTTATGCCATGTAAACCTAAAAATAATTAAAAAATACATCACGGCATCGAATGGTAATAACGGAGGATTAAAAATTAGCAATTCTAAGGCCTAGGAAACATATTTTCAATCATACCACAAAATTGGGAAGGAAACTTAAAAACATGCAATTTACATGAATAAGTGTGAGAATAGTTGACAAAACCCACTCAATTCAGTCTAAAATATATCATAAAATAGTGGTTTATCAAATCTCTCGACACTTAAACATTAACATGTCCTTATGCTAAACTCAAGGAAACCAAAAGAGTGAAGAGGAAAAGGTGAGACTTATGCAATGCAACCTATCTATATGAATGCAACTACATGCTAAAATGCTTCTACCTACTTGGTTAAAAGTAAACAAATTCTCCATGAACAAACAACTGGATTCCACTAATTTAAATCTCAAAATAAAGTACAAGTAAACTTGCAAGAAGAAAGCTCATGAAAGCCGGGAACAAAGAATCGAGCATCAAACCCTCCCTGGAAGTGTATACACTCTAATCACTCTAGTGTTTGAAGGTTGATTCTCTCGGTTATCTACTAATCTTGCTTTCCAAGGCTTGATCTTCTTCTAACAATCAACAAAAATTTAATGCACAAATACAAATATCAAGAGGTCTTTTCAAGGGTTGTAATGGGGTTAAGGTCAAGGTAGGAATGTATTTGGTTAAGTGGACTAAAATCCGAATCCTTGATTAACCTAAACTTCCCACCTAACTTAAGACATTCCACGTTATCACAATGTAAAGTCTAGCCACCCATTAACTATTTTTCCACAAATCCATAAACATTGATATCTTTTGAGTATAAATCATATGCGTTAGTTCACTTATTAGGCTTGGGGCATTTTGTCCCCTTTTTATTGCTTTCTCTTTTTCTTTTCTTTTCCTTTCCTTATTATTCATATATATATATATATTTTTTTTTCTTTTTTTTCTTCTTTTTTTCAATGAGTTAATGCATGTGATTAATGTACTAGATGAATGAACAAGTGCCTAACTGTTTTCACATTTTCGATCATATGAGAATATAAAATACCCAATTCCCTAACCAAGTAATTCCCAAATCCAAATCCCCCACACTTAGTTCATATGCATCCTCACTAGTCTAAGCTAACCAAGAATTCAAATTAGAGATATTTTTTTGTTTTTCGCTTAGAGTTAATGATGTGCTAAAATAAAGAATAAATGGGGTACAATAGGCTCAACATTGGGTTGCAATGGAAAATGAAAGGGTAAGGCCATATGGATAAGTGAGCTATAGTGAAACAAGGCCTCAATCAAGTAAGTGCATGTATACATCAAACAATGGAAATATAGAATCAAGCAAGACAAAGATCACAATTTTAGAGAGAACAACACACACCAAAATAAAACATTGGTTGATAAGATGCAACCAATCAAATAGGTTCAAAATCTCACTGGGTTTTGTGTGTTCGAGCTCCAAAACCATGTTCCAAAATAAAATTCTTCAAACAAGTTCAAAAAGTTTTAATTCAAATTAATGAAATGCTTTAAAGCAGCGTCTTGAAAAAGAAATTATCACTTCAACCAAGTAGTACCTAAGTGCAAACAAATAAATACTCATGCAAGTTATCCTATGTAACACAAGAAAAATTAAAGTACTGGTGTTGAGAGAGAGTTGTTACCTTCGGGAGTCAGTTACCGACCTCCCCACACTTAATGCTTGACATGGTCCTCCGTGCCATCAGTGATATGCAAGGTGGGTCTGAAATTGCCACTTCCAATGGCTAAATAATGGGGGAACAGGGGCGCCTCCATGTCCATATCTTGATTGCTCGCCTCGCCATCAATGGAAGTAGAGTCCAAGGTGTCGGGTTCCTCCATAGGTGGGTTAGAACACCCAATGAGCTCCTTCAAGTAGTCATAGCGGCGCTTGTTGCGTCACTCCATCTGCTCTATTCTCCGGCCATGCTGGTCTACCTTCTCGATGAGCTCAAGTAACAACTGGTGGGTGGATAGTGGTGGTGCATGTGGTGTTGATGATGGTAGAGCAGATGATGAAGGGACGTCAAAGGACGGGTCTTCATTCTGGCTCACAGGTGGCGCTGGAGGTCTGATATATTTCCCATTTGGGACATATTCGTCATCCCTAGGAATCATGGTCTTCACATCCCCAGCTAGAGATGAAACTCCTGTCGCAGACACCAAGTCTGTGACCAATGCGGAAAAAGGTAGGTTGCCCGCTATCTGCACCCATCCCATAGCTTGTCGGATCAGTCGTGGCAAGTTGAGAGGTTTCTCTGTGATGATGCACCAGACAAGAACGACCATGTCGGCAGTAAAAGTAGATGCATGAGTGCTCGGAAAGATGTAGTGGGACATGATCTGTGCCCACACTCGAGCCTCCATAGTGAGGTCTTGGGCGGAGATGCTCTTGGGTTAAGTCCAGTATCGCCCATAGATCCAGTCGCTGTCGGGCTGGGCAATGAATCTATGGACGAGGTTCTAGTCAAACTGGAACGTCTGGCGCTCAAGCTGTGCCTCTTGATAACCATCCATCCCATCTGGACTAGGTAAAAGATCAAGTGCTTTCTGAATAGCACCTTCTGAGATAGAGACTTGCTTTTGGCGCACAAAGACTGACTGAAGGGTAGGCAAGTGATAGTTGGCATAGAATTCAACTATCCAAGACAGATTAGCTTCCCGCGGCTGCTTCTTCAAGAATCTCTACTATCTCCTTTCAATTATGGGCACCACAAAATCAAATGAAGTGCTCTGGATGAATGAGGAGGTGCTCATTGTGATAGTTCCTCTTCGCTAAGACGGAGAATACCCGCTCACAATAGCGGTTAGTGAATCATGCGGAGTCCTGTGCAGAAAATTCCTTCTCCGCTTCATCAACTCGGATGGTCCTCTTCACCCGCTTAGTAGGTGGCTTGACCCTTGAAGATGGTTGCACCTTAGCTGGTGCTCTTTTATTTCCCTTCTTCACCGGTGTCTTGTTAGAAGCCTTCTCTTTTCCTCTCTTAATGGCCATCCTGAAAAAGGAAGAAAAAGAAGGAACATAAAACTTAGAAAAATAAACACTGGAAGTAAGAAAGTGCAAGTGATAATGTATGCCAGAGAGAAAGAAAGTATCTTAAATACATAATAGCTACAACATGCACGTAAGACGTCAATAAAAGCATGAAGGCATATTACTAACACTAGATACAAGAGGGATAAAAGCATGCCAGTAAAAATAAGAAGTAAGGTATTCAATCCAAGTATATAGTAGACCCAAAAATAGAATGTCAATTGTCAAAGCACACCTCATAACACGAACAAGCTAAGAAATATAAAAATAATCCACCAAATAAAATTTCAACACCAAAATAAAAATGCAAGAGGAGAAAAGAAATAAAAAAAATTACAAATAACAAAATTAATATGCAAAAAATAATTAAAATATTCGAATGTAAGAAAAAAAAGAATTAAATAGTAGAAGAAAGTAAGAAAAAGAAACCTTGAAAAGAAGATGAAAAGAGGGAGATAAATGGGAGTAAGAAGGAGAGAAGAGGAGTGAGAAGAGAAAAAAGAAAAGGAAAGGAAATTGTGGCTGCTGGAGTTGGTGGTCCGACGATGCTGGAGGAGGGGGAAGAAGAAGAAAGAAGTAAGAAGGAAGGAAGAAGAGAGAAGAATTAGGATTAGAAAAAGAAAATAGGGATTAAAGAAGAAGGGGGGTCTGGGCGGCGCGCTGATTCAATTGGATTCGCGTTGTGACGCGTGCGCGTCATCCACGCATACGCGTGGGTAAGCAGAAATCTCAGTGATGTGTAAGCTTCGGTCACGCGTACGCGTGACTATTCGTCGTGCCAGACGCACGCTTCTAGCATAGTGCCGGCATAAGTCTCGGGTTTTTGTACCAGAGTGTGCCGAAATTACATACGACGCATACGCGTCGCTCACGTACACGTGTGAGATAATGAAATTGCTGGCGATGCATACGCGTGGGGCACGCATACGCGTGGGGTGGGATGTGTGCCAGGCACCCCACCCACACAGTTCCAGCCCAACTCTCAGGAAAATGTACCGGAGAGTGCCAGCATCCATGCGACGCGTGCGCGTCGCTGACGCTTACGCGTGGGATGCTCTCTTTTTTTTATAATACTCAGAACAAAAGGGAAACATGCTGATTTGAAAATTAACAAAGACAACTAAGGAAACAAACGTAAGCAAATAAATAAAATAGAACTTTATAAAGGAAGATCATACCATAGTGGGTTGCCTCCCACATAACACTTTTCTTTAACGTCCTTAAGTTGGATGGTCCATAGGCTCAGTCCTTTTCCTTTGCTGGATCCTTTAAGAGGAAGATCTCCAGCTCCTTGTTGTTCTTCACTTTCGCACCATGATATAGCTTTAAACGGTGGCCATTGACTTTGAAGAAGGTAGGGCTTGAGGGGTGAGTTAAGTGGACAACTCCATACGGTTCTACCTTCTCCACCACGTAGGGGCCATCCCATCTTGACCTCAGTTTGCCCGGCATTAACCTCAACTGTGAGTTGTAGAGAAGGACTTGATCCCCAGCTCTAGACTCTCTTCTCTTGATGTTCTTGTCATGTACCGCCTTCACCTTTTCTTTGTAGAGCCTTGAGTTTTCATATGCTTCTAGCTGAAGGCACTCTAATTCCTCCAGTTGCAATTTTCTTTCAATTCCGGCTCCTCCCAATCCTGAGTTGCATTCCTTCATAGCCCAGTAAGCTTTGTGTTCCACCTCTACCGGAAGGTGACAAGCCTTTCCGTAGACTAGGCGGAACGGACTCATGCCGATGGGTGTCTTGTAAGCTGTCCGATAAGGCCATAGCGCATCTCCAAGCCTAGAGTTCCAGTCCCTTCTATGAGGTTTAACAATCTTCTCGAGTATGCGCTTGATCTCTCTATTAGACACCTCAGCTTGGCCATTTGTTTGGGGATGGTAAGCCGTCACTACTTTGTGAATGATGCCATGTTTCTTCAACAAACCTGTCATTTTCCTGTTACAAAAATATAAGAAACCATTCGAGTTTGGAAATGGACCCATGAAGTCAATACCCCAAACATAAAAAATTTCACAAAACAACATGAGTTGTTGGGGCATCTCATCCCTCTTGGATATGTTTCCAAACCTTTGGCATTGGTGGCAAGAGTCACATAAAAGATGAGCATCCTTAAAAAGTGTGGGCCACCAAAATCCGCAGTCTAAAACTTTTCTTGCTGTTCTTTGAGGACTAAAGTGTCCACCACTCTCAGAAGAGTGGCATGCCTCTAAAATAGACTGGATTTTGGATTGTAAAACACACCTTCTAATTATTTGGTCAGCACCACATCTCCATAAATATGGGTCATCCCATATGTAATACTTGGACTCACTCTTGAGCTTGTCCTTTTGATGTTTAGAAAAATTTGGAGGAAAGGTGCGACTAACCAAATAATTAGCTATGGGTGCATATCAAGGAACCACCTTAGATATTGCTTGCAAGCTATCAAGTGGAAATTCATCATTGATAGGAGTGGAGTCACTTTTAATATGTTCTAGGTGACTCAAGTGGTCCGCCACCAAATTTTGGGAACCACTCCTATCTTTGATCTCTAAATCGAACTCTTGCAATAGTAATATCCAACGGATTAACCTTGGTTTAGACTCTTTCTTAGCTAGCAAGTATTTCAAAGCCGCATGGTCTAAATATACTACCACTTTTGTTCCAAGTAAATAAGCCCAGAATTCTACGTCAAATGCTTCCATGCAGTCTTCACTCAAGTCAAATTCTATGTCTTTCTGCAGCAGACAAGAAAGGGGTAGTGCAACCTTACTGAAGTCCTTGATAAAACGCCGGTAGAAACCTGCATGACCAAGAAAAGAACGGATTTCCTCACAGAGGAGGGGTAAGGTAAACCAAAAATAATATCAACCTTTGTAGGATCAACAGATATACCAATATTATAAATAACATGGCCTAGAACAATACCTTACTTCACCATAAAATGACATTTTTCAAAATTAAGCACAAGATTTGAACTACCACATCTTTCTAATACTCTAGTAAGATTATCCAAACAAAGATAGAAAGAATCACCATAGACACTAAAGTCATCCATAAATACTTCTATACAATGCTAAAAAAGATCTGAAAAGATACTCATCATGCACCTTTGAAATGTAGCTAGTGCATTACATAAACCGAAAGGCATTCTTTTATATGCATACGTTCCAAAGGGGGATGTGAAATCTGGAGCAATATGGATCTGAAAATAACCAGTATAACCATCTAAAAAATAATAGCGTGATTTACCTAACAGGCGATCACGTATTTGATCGATGAAAGGTAGTGGATAGTGATCCTTGCTAGTGGCCAAGTTCAAGTGCCTGTAGTCGATGCACACTCTCCAGGAATTCTGCACCCTTGTGGTCATGAGTTCCCCATTCTTATTCTTCACTATTGTGACACCGGACTTCTTCAGAACCACTTGTACTAGACTAACCCATTCACTATCCGAGATTGGATAGATAATGTCGGCTTTAAGTAGTCGGGTCACTTCCTTCTTCACAACTTCCGGAATTGTGGGGTTCAACCGCCTTTGAGGTTGACGGATAGGCTTGGCTCCCTCCTCTAGAAAAATGCGGTGCTCACAAACTTGAGGGCTTATACCAACTATGTCCGCCAAACTCCACCCAATAGCTTTCTTCTTTCTTCTCAGTATATTAAGCAGTCGTTCATCTTGTTAGGAAGTAAGCTACTTTGCAATGATCACTGGGAGCTTTTGATTATCTTCAAGATAACCATACTTTAGGTAAGGTGGAAGGGACTTCAACTCCATGTTTAGCTCATGGCTTGGCATTTGATCATCCGGAACCACTGGAGGTGGCAAGGTGTCTTCAGTATACTCAGAAGGTTTCTCCACACTTGCACCTTGAACCATGTTCTTCTCATCAACTGTCTCTTGGTGAACTTCAGCCATAGTTTCATCAATAATATCACACTGGAAGATAGAGTGGTCTTCCGGTGGATGTCTCATAGCTTCATCAAGGTTGAAACTCACTGCTCTTCCATCAATCTCAAAGGAATATGTACCCAAGAAGGCATCCAATTTAAACTGAGAAGTCTTCAAAAATGGCCTTCCGAGCAAGATAGATGATGGTCTTCCTGGGTCATTAGGGGGCATCTCTAGACTGTGGAAATCAATAGGAAAAATCGACCTCTTAATGCTCACCAAGACGTCTTTCGCAATGCCAACCACTGAGATTATGCTTTTATCTGCCAACACAAAACGGGCTGCCGACCTTCTCAATGGTGGAAGCTTCAAAGCATCATAAACAGATAATGGCATAATACTGATACAGGCAACTAAGTCACACATGCAATCAACAAACTGTACCCCACCTATAGTGCATATAACCATACAAGGACCGGGATCACCACATTTCTCCGGTATAGCACCCATCAGAGCAAAAATCGAGCTACCCGAAGGAATAGTTTCTAAATCATAGATCTTTTCCTTATTCATGCACAAATCCTTTAGAAACTTAACATACTTAGGAACTTGACGAATAGCGTAAAAAAGGAGAATAGTTACCTCAACCTTTTTGAAGATATCCACCATCTTGGGGTCTAGCTCCACTTGCTTTTTAATCCTCCTAGCTAGGTATGGAAAAAGAATGGGAATAGCTTATTTCAAAACATTGTCTTCCTTAGATACTCCACCCTTTGGTTGAGCAACTTTTTCTTCAACTGCCTCTTGTACCTCATCCTCGTCTTCAACATTTTCTACCTCAACAACTTCTTCATCTTGAATGTCTTCTCTTGAGCTTGGCTCCTCGGGACTCCTCTCTTGCAAGGTAGTATCGGACATCAAAGTGATGGTATTGATTCCACCCTTGGGGTTAGGTAAAGGTTGAGAGGGAAGTACACTAGAGCTTGAAGGTTGAGTGTTGGAGGTAGAGGGTGGGTCCATACGGGATAGAAGAGCTTGGATGGTAGAGGTAAGACCGGTGATGCTAGAGTTAACTGAAGTTTGAAGCTTTTTTTGTGCTTGAAGAATAGAATGGAGTGTTTCGTCTTGGTTGGAGAAAGAAGGAGGGTAGGTAATTTGTGGGACTTGTGGTTGGTTGAATTGAGGTGCTTGGGCTTGCCTTTGGTGAGGTGATTGGTATCTTTGGCCTTGGCTTTGTTGTTGGTATGGAGGGTTTTGTTGATACCAGTTTTGTTGGTAGTTGTTATTCCACCTTTGATTTCCACCATTGTCTCTGCCTCCTTGGTTATAGTTGTCTCTCTATCCTTGGTTGGGATTGTCTTGCCAACCTTGATTGTAGTTACCACCTTGATTATAGTTACCGCCTTATTGATAGTACCTTTGATTCGGACGGTTGTAATAAGCATTGGTAGCCACCAAGGTGTTGTCCTCTTGGAGTTGTGGACATTTACCAGTATAGTGAGAATAGCAAGCGCAAATTCTACATACTCTCTGAGGGACTAACTGTTGACAGTGTTGTTGTGGAGGGGGTGGAGGTTGTTGCTGATTGAGTTGGAGTTGTTTGAGTATATTGGTCATCTCTCCCAAAGTCTTAGTGAGTGCCACAGTCTCACTGCTAGAAGAAACTTCCGCAATAGCCTTGGTATGATTATTCCTTTGCCTTGCATGTTGAGTAGACTCGGCTAAATCGGTGATCAGTTGCCACGCTTCTGTCGCCGTCTTGTACTTTGTCAGAGAGCCATTACTCACAGCATCCAAGAGGGTCTTGTCTCGAGACTTCACGCCTTGGCAGAAGTAGCTAATTAACACCAACTAGTCAATCATGTGATGGGGGCACGAGTCAAGGAGATTCCTAAAGTGTTCCCAATACTCATAGAGAGTCTCTGATTCACCTTGAATGACGTAGGAAATTTCCTTCCTCAATCTATCTGTGACCTCCGGTAGAAAGAACTTGTCCAAGAATTTCCTTCTAAGCAAATCTCAATTAGTAACAACAGCTTTAGGTTGAGTGTAGAACCACTCCTTTGCCTTTTCCTCAAGAGAAAATGGGAAGGCATATAACCAAACAGCAGCCTCATCCGCACCATGCCGCCTAGTAGTTGAACAAGCTGTTTGAAAGTCTCTAAGGTGCTTGATGGGCTCTTGAGCGGGTAAACTATGAAATTTAGGCAGTAGATTAATCAATGTGGTCTTCAGTTCAAAATCAGCAGTTAAAGTCGGATGACGCGCTTGAAGGGGTTGAAGAGTAAAATCCGGAGCTCCCGCTTCCTTGAGAGTGATCCTTCTAGGAGCTGCCATAGTATCTGCACCTAAATCAACAGAAGAGATGTCAATGGACTTAGTAGGAGAGGAGTTAGTTTCTTCCTCAAATGACGCTTCAAACTCTACCTCGAGTAAGGTTGGTGAATTGGGTGAAACCCCTTCACCACCCTCGGAGGCTAACCGACGCCGAGCTCGCCTAATATGTGAAATGATTTTTTCAATTTCAGGATCAAATGCGGCTAGGCTCGGATCTGGTAATGAACGCGTCATTCAATAAAAGAAACATAGAGCTCATGGCAACAAAATATACTAAGAAAAATAAATAATAAATACTACTAATAAACAAAAAAACACAAATAAAAAAATACAATTATGTAAATATAAATATATTTACACCAATCAATAACTTAGCACACATATGCAACTCCCCGGCAATAGCGCCAAAAATTGATGGGTGGAAAAATGCCGGTTAAAAAATTTCTGGTAAAAATAGCATTGCAAGTACAGCCTTAACCAATGAAATTTTGACTATCAATTTAGAATGTGTCACAATTAATAATAAATAATCGGGAGTAGAATCCTAGGTTATTTCCCTAAGAGTTGACATAGGATACAAATTATTGGTTAGGATTTTTTTCGAGTATTTTTTTGAAATTGGGAACAGAAAAATAAATGGCTAGGAATTAAAGCAATGAATAAATAACAAGAGGTGATATGTATTCAAAATAAAAGGCCTTGGTCAGGGGAGAGAATTGGAGTTTCTATCCTTGTTGTCTTTCCCAAGTATAATAGTAAATGTTCATTGCTTCCACTTAGTTATCCTCTAGCAATTGAAGAAAAGTTGATGAGCGGATAATTTATACGCTTTTTGGCATTGTTTTTAGTATGTTTTTAGTACATTTTAGTTAGTTTTTATTATGTTTTTATTAGTTTTTAAATAAAAATCACTTTTCTGGGCTTTACTATGAGTTTGTGTATTTTTCTGTGATTTCAGGTATTTTCTGGCTGAAATTGAGGGACCTGAGCAAAAATCTGATTCAGAGGCTGAAAAAGGACTGCAGATGCTGTTGGATTCTGACCTCCCTGCACTCAAAGTGGACTTTCTGGAGCTACAAAAGCCCAATTGGCGCGCTCTTAATTGCGTTGGAAAGTAGATATCCTGGGCTTTCCAAAAATATATAATAGTCCATATTTTGCCCAAGATTTGATGGCCCAAACTGGCGTTTCAAGTCAGCTCAAGAATTCTGTCGTTTAACTCCAAAACTGGCACAAAAGCTGGAGTTAAACGCCCAAACTGGCACAAAAGCTGGCGTTTAACTCCAAGAAAAGTCTCTACACATGGAAGCTTCAATGCTCAGCTCAAGCACACACCAAGTGGGCCCGGAAGAAGATTTCTGCATTAATTACTGATTTCTATAAACCCTAGGCTACTAGTTCTCTATAAATAGGACCTTTCACTATTGTATTTTTACACATCTTTGGAAGTTTAGTCCCTAGACCTTGGAGGCTGGCCATTCGGCCATGCTTACACCATTATCACTTTTGTATTTTCAACGGTGGAGTTTCTACACACCATAGATTAAGGTGTGGAGCTCTGCTGTTCTTCATGAATTAATACAAAGTACTATTGTTTTTCTATTCAACTCAAGTCTATTTCTTCTCCAAGATATTCATTCATTCTTCAACTTGATGAATGTGATGATCCGTGACACTCATCATCATTCTCACCTATGAACATGTGCCTGACAACCACCTCTGTTCTACTAGCAATGGCTTGAATGCGTATCTCTTGGGTTTCTAATCTAAGATTGGAACCTTCGTGGTATAGGCTAGAATTATTGGCGGCCATTCCTGAGATCCGGAAAGTCTAAACCTTGTATGTGGTATTCCGAGTAGGATCTGGGAAGGGATGACTGTGACGAGCTTCAAACTCGCGATTGTGGGGCGTGTGACAGACGCAAAAGGATCAATGGATCCTATTCCGACGTGATCGAGAACCGACAGCTGATTAGCCGATGTTCTGACAAAGCATCAGGACCATTTTCACTAAGAGGACGGGATGTAGCCATTGACAACGGTGATGCCCAACATAAAGCTTGCCATGGAAAGGAGTATGAATGATTGGAAGAAGGCAATAGGAAAGCAGAGGTTCAAGGGGAACAAAGCATCTTCATACGCTTATCTGAAATCCACCAATGAATTACATAAGTATCTCTATCTTTATTTTATGTTTTATTCATCTTTTAATTATCAATCCTCCATCACCAATTGAATCTGCCTGACTGAGATTTACAAGATGACCATAGCTTGCTTCAAGCCGACAATCTCCGTGGGATCGACCCTTACTCACGTAAGGTTTATTACTTGGACGACCCAGTGCACTTGCTGGTTAGTTGTGCGGAATTGTGACAAAGTGTGATTCACGTTTGAGAGCTCCAAGTCTTTGGCGCCATTGTTAATGATCACAATTTCATGCACCAAGTTTTTGGCGCCGTTGCCGGGGATTGTTCGAGTTTGGACAACTGATGGTTCATCTTGTTGGTTAGATTAGGTATCTTTTCTTCAGAATTTTTAAGAATGAATTCTAGAGTTTCAAGGTGATGTTCCCACCATCACAAAAGCTGATTGATTCTCATCAATTTAGCTATTGAATGTAATGTCCTGCTGAAGCTTGGCCAAACATGTCTAATCCTTTTTAGACTGAAGCTTTAGACTAACATTGCATGATTCCTGGAATTCTTATTAAAAGTTTTGATTCTCTTTATTTTCTTTTCTATATAATTTTCGAAAAAAATACAAAAAAAAATTTTAAAATCATAAAACCAAAAATATTTCATGTTTCTTGTTTGAGTCTAGTATCAATTTTTAAGTTTGGTGTCAATTGCATGTTTTTATTCTTCTTGCATTTTTCGAATTTATACATATTGTTCTTCATTGATCTTCAAGTTGTTCTTGATGATTTCATTGCTCTAATCTTTAAATGCTCTTGTTTTGTGTGTTTTGTTGTTTCTTACATGCATTTTTACATTGTTATAGTCCTTACTATACAAACTTTTAAGTTTGGTGTCTTACATGCATTGTTTATTTGATCTTAGTTGCATTTTTGTTGATTCCCATCATCAAAAATTCAAAAATTTTTAAAACTATGTCTTTTCAAGTCAATAATACAGAGAATTGAATATTCAGAACATTCAGCAGAGGAATCAAATAGAAAAAGCTGGGCGTTCAAAACGCCCAGTGAAGAAAGAAAACTGGCGTTTAACGCCCAAAAAGGTAGAGATTTGGGCGTTAAACACCAGAATGAGCACCATTCTGGGCGTTTAACGCCAGGATGACACTAGAGGGAAGATCTTGTTTTTAATTTACATTTTTTTTCAAGTTCTCATAATTTTTCAAAATTAAATCTTTTTCAAATCATATCTTTTCAATCATATCTCTTTCAAAATCAATTTCTTTCCATTTTATAATTATTTTTACTATTTTCAAAAATCCTTGCTTCAATTCATGATTTACTTCAAAAATTTTCAAGTTGTTACTTGCCTATTAAGAAAGGATCAAATTTTAAATTTTAGAATCATATCTTTTAATTTCTTGTTAGTCAAGTAATCAACTTTAGTTTTAAAACTTTCTCCTTTTAATTTGATTTTCAATCATGTCTTCTCAATCATATCTTTTCAATCACATCTTTTTCAAAATTAATTTTCAATCATATCTTTTTCATTTCTAATTTCAAAATCTCTTTCAAAATCACTTAATTTCTTTCCCAAACTTAATTTTCAAAAATCTCAATCAAATTTTCAAAATTTTCTTTTTATTATTTCAAAATCTTTTATTTTCGAAAATTCTTCCCCTTTTTTCACATCCTTCTATTTAAGGGGCTAACACTCCTCCTCAAGGTGCAATTCAAACCATATTTCTTTAATAAGTTCGAATTCTCTCATCTCTACCTCCTCCTTCTATTCTTCTTTTCCTCTGACACCTCAAGGAATCTCTATACTGTGACATAGAAGATTCCCTACTTTCTTGTTCTCTTCTCTTTCATACGAGCAGGAGCAAAGATAAAAGCATTCTTGTTGAAGCTGATCCTAAACCTGAAAGGACCTTGAAGAGAAAGCTAAGAGAAACCAAAACACAACTCTCTCTAGAGGGCCTAACAAAGCTTTTCAAAGAAGAAGAAACCATGGCAGCCGAAAACAACAACAATGTCAACAATGCAAGGAAGGTGCTTGGTGACTTTACTGCACCTACTCCCGATTTCTATGGGAGAAGCATCTCAATCCCTGCCATTGGAGCAAACAACTTTGAGCTTAAGCCTCAATTAGTTTCTCTAATGCAACAGAACTGCAAGTTTCATGGACTTCCATTGGAAGATCCTCATCAGTTCTTAGCTGAGTTCTTGCAAATTTGTGACACTGTCAAGACCAATGGGGTTGACTCTGAAGTCTACAGACTTATGCTCTTTCCTTTTGCTGTAAGAGACAGAGCTAGGATATGGTTGGATTCACAACCTAAGGAAAGCCTGAACTCTTGGGAAAAGCTAGTCAATGCCTTCTTGGCAAAGTTCTTTCCACCTCAAAAATTGAGTAAGCTTAGAGTAGAAGTCCAAACCTTTAGACAGAAGGAAGGAGAATCCCTCTATGAAGCTTGGAAAAGATACAAGCAATTGATCAGAAGATGCCCTTCTGACATGCTTTCAGAATGGAGCATCATAGGAATCTTCTATGATGGTCTGTCTGAACTATCCAAGATGTCATTGGATAGCTCTGCTAGAGGATCTCTTCATCTGAAGAAGACTCCTGCAGAAGCTCAAGAACTCATTGAAATGGTTGCAAATAACCAATTCATGTATACCTCTGAAAGGAATCCTGTGAATAATGGGACAACTCAGAAGAAAGGAGTTCTTGAGATTGATACTTTGAATGCCATATTGGCTCAGAATAAAATATTGACCCAACAAGTCAATGTGATTTCTCAGAGTCTGTCTGGAATGCAAGCAGCAACAGGCAGTACTAAGGAAGCTTCCTCTGAAGAAGAAGCTTATGATCCTGAGAACCAAGCAATGGAAGAGGTGAATTACATGGGAGAACCCTATGGAAACACCTATAATCCTTTATAGAGAAATCATCCAAATCTCTTATGGAAGGATCAACAGAGACCTCAACAAGGTTTCAACAACAGTAATGGTGGAAGAAATAGGTTTAGCAATGGCAAGCCTTTTCCATCATCTTTTCAGCAACAGACAGAGAATTCTAAGCAAAGCCACTCTGACTTAGCAACCATTGTCTCTGATCTAATCAAAACCACTCAAAGTTTCATGACTGAAACAAGGTCCTCCATTAGAAATTTGGAGGCACAAGTGGGTCAGCTGAGTAAGAAAATTATTGAACTCCCTCCTGGCACTCTCCCTAGTAATACAGAAGTGAATCCAAAAAGAGAGTGCAAGGCCATAACCACATCTCAAATGTCCGAACATGGAGAGGAGGAAGAGGCGGTGATCTCCACTGAGGAAGACCTCAATGGACATCCACTGACCTCCGTGGAGTTCCCTAATGAGGAACCATGGGAATCTGAGGCTCACACTGAGACCATAGAGATTCCATTAAATTTACTTTTGCCATTCATGAGCTCTGATGAGTATTCTTCCTCTGAAGAGGATGAAGATGTCACTGAAGAGCAAGTTGCTAAGTACCTTGGAGCAATCATGAAGCTAAATGCCAAGTTGTTTGGTAATGAGACTTGGGAGGATGAACCTCCATTGCTCATCAAAGAACTGGATGACTTGACTAGGCAGAGATCACCTATGAAGAAACAAGATCCTGGAAAATTCTTAATACCTTGTACCATAGGCACCATGACCTTTGAGAAGGCTCTGTGTGACCTAGGGTCAAGCATAAACCTTATGCCTCTCTCCGTAATAGAGAAGCTAGGGATCATTGAGGTACAAGCTGCTAGAATCTCACTGGAGATGGCAGACAATTCAAAGAAACAAGCTTATGGACTTGTAGAGGATGTCTTGGCAAAGGTTGAAGACCATTACATCTCTGCTGATTTCATAGTCCTAGAAATTGGGAAGTGTATGGATGAATCCATCATCCTTGGCAGACCCTTCCTAGCCATAGTAAAAGCTGTGATTGATGTTGACAGAGGAGAATTGATCATTCAAGTGAATGAAGACTCCCTTGTGTTTAAAGCTCAAGGATATCCCTCTGTAACCATGGAAAGGAAGCATGAAGAGCTTCTCTCAATACAGAGTCAAACAGAGGCCCCACAGTCAAACTCTAAGTTTGGTGTTGGGAGGTTCTAACATTACTCTAAATATCTGTGAGGCTCCATGAGAGCCCACTGTGAAGCTATTGACATTAAAGAAGCGCTTATTGGGAGGCAACCCAATCGTTACTATTCTATGATAATTTTCTATTTTCTATTGTTATTTTATATTTTCTGTAGGTTGATGATCATGTAAAGTCACAAAAACAATTGAAAAAGTAAAAACAAAGTGAAAAACAGAACACCCTGGAAGAGATAGTTACTGGCATTTAAACGCCAGTAAAGGTAGCAGAATGGGCGTTAAACGCCCAGTCTGGCACCATTCTGGGCGTTTAACGCCAGAAAAGGGCACCAGACTGGCGTTTAACGCCAGGAATGGGCAAGAAGCTGGCGTTAAACGCCAGAAATGGGCAGCAGCCTGGCGTTTAACGCCAGGATTGGCAGAAAAGGGGCATTTTACACGCCACATGGTGCAGGGATGAGAAATCCTTGACACTTCAGGATCTGTGAACCCCACAGGATCCCCACCTACCCCACCACTCTCTCTCTTCTTCACCCATTCACCAATCACCTCAATACCTCTTCCCCAAAAACCCCTCACCTATCAAATCCCACCATTCTCTTCACCACTCACATCCATCCTTCATAAAACCCCACCTACCTCACCATTCAAATTCAAACCACTTTCCCTCCCAAACCCACCCATAATGGCCAAACCATACCTCCCCTCTCACTCCTATATAAACCCATCTTCACTCCTTCATTTTCACACAACCTAAACACCACTTCTCCCCCTTGGCCGAATCACAAAGCCCACTCCATCTCCTCTATTTCTTCTTCTTCTACTCTCGTCTTTCTTCTTTTGCTCGAGGACGAGCAACCTTCTAAGTTTGGTGTGGTAAAAGCTAAAGCTTTTTATTTTTCCATAACCATTTATGGCACCAAAGGCCGGAGAAACCTCTAGAAAGAGGAAAGGGAAGGCAAAAGCTTCCACCTCCGAGTCATGGGAGATGGAGAGATTCCTCTCAAAGGTGCATCAAGACCACTTCTATGAAGTTGTGGCTAAGAAGAAGGTGATCCCCGAGGTCCCTTTTAAGCTCAAAAAGGGCGAATATCCGGAGATCCGACATGAGATCCGAAGAAGAGGTTGGGAAGTTCTCACCAATCCCATTCAACAAGTCGGAATCTTAATGGTTCAAGAGTTCTATGCCAATGCATGGATCACCAAGAACCATGATCAAAGTGTGAACCCAGACCCTAAGAATTGGCTTACAATGGTCCGAGGGAAATATTTAGATTTTAGTCCGGAAAATGTAAGGTTGGCATTCAACTTGCCCATGATGCAAGGAGATGCACACCCATACACTAGAAGGGTCAACTTTGATCAAAGGTTGGACCAAGTCCTCATGGACATCTGTGAAGAGGGCGCTCAATGGAAGAGATATTCAAGAGGGAAGCCGGTTCAACTAAAAAGGCATGAGCTCAAGCCCATGGCTAGGGGATGGTTGGAGTTCATCCAACGCTCAATCATTCCTACTAGTAACCGATCTGAAGTTACTATAGACCGGGCTATCATGATTCATAGCATCATGATTAGAGAGGAAGTAGAAGTTCATGAGGTTATATCCCAAGAACTCTATAAGGTGGCGAACAAGTCCTCTCCTTTGGCAAGGTTAGCCTTCCCTCATCTCATTTGTCACCTTTGCAATTCGGTTGGAATTGACATAGAGGGAGACATTCTCATTGATGAAGGCAAACCCATCACTAAGAAAAGGATGGAGAAAACAAGAGAACCTCATCAAGAGCATGAGGAAATTCCTCATCATGAAATCTCTGAGATACCTCAAGGGATGCATCTTCCTCCACAAAACTATTGGGAGCAAATCAACACCTCCCTAGGAGAATTAAGTTCCAACATGGGACAACTAAGGGTGGAGCACCAAGAGCATTCCACCCTCCTCCATGAAATTAGAGAAGATCAAAGAACCATGAGAGAGGAGCAACAAAGGCAAGGAAGAGACATTGAGGAGTTCAAGCACTCCATAAGATCTTCAAGAGGAAGAACAAGCCGCCATCACTAAGGTGGACCCGTTCTTTAACTTCCTTGTTCTTTATTTTCCTGTTTTTCGAAAATTGTGCTTATGTTTATTTATGTTTATTTCTTTATTACATGATCATTAGTGTCTAAGTATCTATGCCTTAAAGCTATGAAAATGAATCCATCACCTTTCTTAAATGAAAAATATTTTTAATTGAAAAAGAAAAAGAAGTGCATGAATTTCAAATTTTAAAACAGTTTAATTATTTTGATGTGGTGGCAAGACTATTGTCTTTCTAAATGAATGCTTGAACAGTGCATATTTTTGAATTTGATTGTTTATGAATCTTAAAATTGTTGTCTCTTGAAAGAATGATAGAAAAGGAGAAATGTTATCTGATGATCTGAAAAATCATAAAATTGATTCTTGAAGCAAGAAAAAGCAGTGAAAAGCTTGCAAAAAAAAAAGAAAAAAAAAGAAGAGAAAAAAAAAGAAAGAAAAAGAAAAGCAAGCAGAAAAAGCCAATACCCCTTTAAACCAAAAGGCAAGGGTGATAAAAAAGAATCCAAGGCTTTGAGCATCAGTGGATAGGAGGGCCCACAGGAATAAAATCCTGGTCTAAGCGGCTAAACCAAGCTGTCCCTAACCATGTGCTTGTGGCGTGAAGGTGTCAAGTGAAAACTTGAGACTGAGCGGTTAAAGTCGAGGTCCAAAGCAAAAAAGAAGAGTGTGCTTAAGAACCCTGGACACCTCTAATTGGGGACTCTAGCAAAGCTGAGTCACAATCTGAAAAGGTTCACCCAGTTATGTGTTTGTGGCATTTATGTATCCGGTGGTAATACTGGAAAACAAAGTGCTTTGGGCCACGGCAAAGACTCATAAAGTAGCTGTGTTCAAGAATCAACATACTTAACTAGGAGAATCAATAACACTATCTGGATTCTGAGTTCTTATAGATGCCAATCATTCTGAACTTCAAGGAATAAAGTGAGATGCCAAAATTGTTCAGAAGCAAAAAGCTAAAAGCCCCGCTCATCTAATTAATACTGATCTTCATAGATGTTTTTGGGATTCATTGTATATTCTCTTTTTTTTATCCTATATTAATTTCAGTTGCTTGGGGACAAGCAACAATTTAAGTTTGGTGTTGTGATGAGCGGATAATTTATACGCTTTTTGGCATTATTTTTAGTATATTTTTAGTACATTTTAGTTAGTTTTTATTATGTTTTTATTAGTTTTTAAATAAAAATCACTTTTCTAGGATTTACTATGAGTTTGTGTGTTTTTCTATGATTTCACGTATTTTCTGGCTGAAATTAAGGGACCTGAGCAAAAATCTGATTCAGAGGCTGAAAAAGGACTGCAGATGCTGTTGGATTCTGACCTTCCTGCACTCAAAGTGGATTTTCTGGAGCTACAAAAGCCCAATTGGTGCGCTCTCAATTGTGTTGGAAAGTAGACATCCTGGGCTTTCCAGCAATATATAATAGTCCATACTTTGCCCAAGATTTGATGGCCCAAACCGGTGTTCCAAGTCAGCTCAAGAATTCTGGCGTTTAACTCCAAAACTGGCACAAAAGCTGGAGTTAAACGCCCAAACTGGCACAAAAGCTGGCGTTTAACTCCAAGAAAAGTCTCTACACATGGAAGTTTCAATGCTCAGCCCAAGCACACACCAAGTGGGCCCGTAAGAAGATTTCTGCATTAATTACTGATTTCTGTAAACCCTAGGCTACTCGTTCTCTATAAATAGGACCTTTCACTATTGTATTTTTACACATCTTTGGACGTTTAGTCCCTAGACCTTGGAGGCTGGCCATTTGGCCATGCTTACACCATTATCACTTTTGTATTTTCAACGGTGGAGTTTCTACACACCATAGATTAAGGTGTGGAGCTCTACTGTTCTTCATGAATTAATACAAAGTACTATTGTTTTTCTATTCAACTCAAGTGTATTTCTTCTCCAAGATATTCATTCGTTCTTTAACTTGATGAATGTGATTATCCGTGACACTCATCATCATTCTCACCTATGAACATGTGCCTGACAACCACCTCTGTTCTACTAGCAATGGCTTGAATGCGTATCTCTTCGGTTTCTAATCTAAGATTGGAACCTTCGTGGTATAGGCTAGAATTATTGGTGGCCATTCCTGAGATCCAGAAAGTCTAAACCTTGTCTGTGGTATTCCGAGTAGGATTTGGGAAGGGATGACTGTGACGAGCTTCAAACTCGCGATTGTGGGGCGTGTGACAGACGCAAAAGGATCAATGGATCCTATTCCGACATGATCGAGAACCGACAGCTGATTAGCCGATGTTGTGACAGAGCATCAGGACCATTTTCACTGAGAGGACGGGATGTAGCCATTGACAACGGTGATGCCCAACATAAAGCTTGCCATGGAAAGGAGTATGAATGATTGGAAGAAGGCAATAGGAAAACAGAGGTTCAAGAGGAACAAAGCATCTTCATACGCTTATCTGAAATCCACCAATGAATTACATAAGTATCTCTATCTTTATTTTATGTTTATTTTCATCACCTTAAACTCCATAACCATTTAAATCCGCCTGACTGAGATTTACAAGATGACCATAGCTTGCTTCAAGCCGACAATCTCCGTGGGATCAACCCTTACTCACGTAAGGTTTATTACTTGGACGACCCAGTGCACTTGCTGGTTAGTTGTGCGGAATTGTGACAAAGTGTGATTCACGTTTGAGAGCTCCAAGTCTTTGGCGCCATTGTTGATGATCACAATTTTGTGCATCAAAAGTCAAGTGGGTATCACTAACTCTAGCCCACAAGTCCTAGTCACTTCATGGGGAAGGACTAGAGTTGGTGAGAGTTGAGTTAGCCAGCAATTCCCAATTACAGATCAATACTTGAGTATCACAACTCAAGGGACCCTAATTAATCAACCCCCAAGCCAAGTTGGAAGATCTACTCCATTAACATGAATGTCATTTTCATAAACACATAATAGATGTAAATAAAAGACATGATAATTATGAGAAATTAATTAAATCAAAATTGGCACTAACAATGATTAACCAGAATCAAACATGTACTAAAATTAAACATAAAAATAATTCAATGCATTAATAAAATTCAAAAATAACAAGATCCAAACGTGAATTCAAAGCAATTAAATGGAAAAACAAAAGTAACAGAAGTAATAGAGAAGAAAACTGTAAGAACAATGACTCCAATTGAAGGTAGCAACAGCTCTCTCTAGATCCAATTCAAAGAAAAATTAAGAATATTAAAAATCCTAGAGAAAAGTAGGTGTTTCTTTCTCTAGAATTCAAACCTAATAAAAAACTAAAGTGAAAGTGAAGTGTAGTCAGTCTCAGCTCCTTCCCTGCCTCTAGTCTACGTTTTCGGTCTTGAATCTGGGTCCAAATCAGCCCATAAATCCCCTCTAGCGAGTTCTGTTAAGTGCAGCACGTGACGCTCTATCACGCGTACGCGTCACTGAACCTTGCACCTGGCCACGCGTACGCGTCACTGAACGACGCTCCTGGTCACGCGCACGTGTCGGCCATGCGTGCATGGCGCTCCTCGCTTTCCAAGTCTTCAATTTCTTGTGCTCTTTCCACTTTAACATGCTTCATCTTCATCCTTTAAGCCATTTATGTCCTGTAAACCTGAAAACACTTAACAAACACATCACGGCATCGAATGGTAATAAAGGAGGATTAAAAATTAGCAATTTTAAGGCCTAGGAAACATGTTTTCAATCATACCACAAAATTGGGAAGGAAACTTAAAAATATGCAATTTACATGTATAAGTGTGAGAATAGTTGACAAAAACCCACTCAATTCAGTCCAAAATATATCATAAAATAGTGGTTTATCAATGATACATGCATAGTATCTCTATAACATGGCTATGTTGTCCCCTGATACAGAGAATGCATATGTAATAGTGCAGAGCTGAAAGTCTGATGTGTACAGCCATGGGGCAATTCTGCTTGAGTTACTAACAAGAAAGAGAGTGGATATTGAGGAGGAAAGTAATGTGACCAGTTTAGTTAGTTGGGTTAGATTTATCTGGTTAGAAATAGGCAAAATTGACGAGATTGTTGATCCAGACATTGCAAATGCATTTCCCAATTCAAGAGTATTAGCAAGGCAAGTCACTGAGGTGCTTTTATTGGCATTAAGATGCACCAAGAGGAAGCCTTGTGAGAGACCAACCATGAAAGACATTACTAGCTTCTATCAGAAAAACATATTCAGGTTAAGTTGTGATGATGTGGATATGGTTAATGAAGATGTTGTTGATGTGGCACCACAACCATACAGTGTTCCATTTTTCAGTACTAATCCAGTTTCTGACGCTTAGAGTGACTCCTATCTGCATGGTAAAACTAGTGAGGATCAGAGGATGCAATGCTAAGACATAACAAATTTGCATTATATGTGGAGAATGAACCTCAAGATTCTAATGGTTTTATCTGGTGGTGGCAAGATCTTAGTCAATTTGAAGATTCTTTGGTTGATTGGAATGTGATGGCTACAACTAAAACTGTTGTTGATGGATTCATAGTTAAATTAACAGGCAATGGTAAGATATATACTGAATAGGTAGTAGTAACTGCTCTTTTTGTTCATAAAGTAACTTTTACTTGACCTTATTTGATCTTCCTTCCAACTGTGGCTGGACCAATAATTACTCAATCCTTCAACTGGTTTTTTTCTCTCTTGTTAGATTCAGTATATGTACCAGTAGAAATTCTTAAAATCACAGCTCATGTCCTGCTTTATAGCAGCTATAAAGGACTCTTCATCTTGTGTTATTGTGTGTAACAATGAAGTAAATGGTTGACGAGTCATGGGAAGAAAATTCTATTAACGCATGTTAAAATTTAGTCTTAATATGAAATATAAATACTAATATTTTTTTCTTACAGATTTTAGATTAATTTACCAATTTAATCTCTCACAAGTTACAGGTACTATCTTGGCAAAGCTAAATATAAAATAAAAATATCCTTTCTTGCTGAGATCTGACATATAATTACTATGATAATTAATCTGTCATCTTTTTAATTATTATATCTACATTCTTGATTAAGCTTGAGCAAGTAGAGTGTAACTATATTTTGGATTTAGTTAATAATTTCTCTGAAAACTACAAATTTTAATTTTTTTTAAAGCATTTATTGTATAAGAACTATAACATGTTTTCAAAATAAATAATTTTAACTAGAACCCTTAGGACATTTGTAAGCAAAACTCATATTTTTTATGAGTACATTCAATGTACTTATTAGATGTGGTTTGGAAATATATATTAAGTTAGAATAGAATGATTTCTTTTTTTTATTATTTTAAATATAACTTTACTGCATAAAATCTTGATTCAGTTGGAACTTACTACCAATGGTATCTCACTATTCCCCACCATGATGATGTCAGATGAGATAACATTTTCATCTAATTTACTAATTGCTTTAACTCATCCAAGTCAATCTTAAACTACACCACTCTAGGGAGATAACATTCTCACTAATTGCTTAGTTTTTCTTTCTAGCAAGAACAATGCAGCTTATTATGTTCTTCTTGTAAGTTAGCTAGTTGTGTTGAGCTTGTTAACTTGTCTCTATGAGTGTCATCACACTCCTCTTGTTGATTCTTTGCTTTTTTGCCTTATTATTACTTTCTGGTTCTGCTCTTGTCTCTGATGGGATAACTCTGCTGTCATTGTTGTCACACTGGACCTTTGTTCCTCCCATTATCAACTCCACCTGGAATCCATCTGATTCCATTCCATGCTCATGGGTTGGAGTCCATTGTAACCATGAGCACAATGTGCTCTCCTTTAACCTTACTGACCATGGGATTCTCGGTCAATTTGGACCTGAGATAAGACAATTGCATCACTTGCAGACTCTTGTATTGGCCAATAATGGTTTCTTAGGAACGGTACCTTCAGAGCTAATTAACTGTAGTTTGCTTCAGCTCTTAGACCTTTCTAATAATAACTTTAGCGGACAGATACCATATAGCTTCAAGAAGTTGCAAAATCTGCAGTATATGAGCTTGTCATTCAATTTTTTGAGTGGTGAGATTCCAGATTCCTTGTTTCAAATTCCTCAACTGCAAGAAGTGAACCTTCACTCTAACCATCTCAATGGTCCTATCCTAACCAGCATAGACAACTTGACTGAGCTATTGAGGTTGGATCTACATAGTAATAGGTTGACAGGTATTATTCCTTCATCCATTGGTAATTGCATGAAATTAGAGGATTTGGTTTCGAATGAGAACAAGCTCGAAGGTGAACTACCATTGGTGATGGTTAATCTCAAGCAACTGAAAAATATCTCACTGTTTGACAATTAATTATCTGGATTTATACCTCAAAGCTTGGGAATTAATAGCAGCCTAGTGAAGCTTGACCTTACAATGAATTATTTCACTGGTAATATCCCACCCAATCTCTGCCTTAGAAAATAATTACGTGTTCTGAATATGGGATTCAATAAACTTTAAGGTAGCATACCTTCTGAGGTAGGAAGATGTGAAACTCTAAGCATGTTAATTCTCAGTGAGAATCATTTAACCGGCTCTCTTTCAGAGTTCGCGAGTAATCTGAACCTCAAGATTATGGACGTGAGCAAGAACAGAATTAGTGGAACTATACCATCAAGTTTGGAGAAGTGCACTAATCTTATCGAAAAAATTTGTCAATGAACAAATTTATTGGCCTCATACCATCATAGCTTGGAAACAATTCATAGCTTGGAAACAATTCATAGCTTGTATCAGTTTAATTAAATACTTACATTTAATGTTATCCTTCCTACCTTTAGGTAGAAGATAAGCAAACTTCATTCAATGTTAAGAAAATTGATGTGCGCCCATTAACCCACCTGCCAAAGCAGCCGAATGGATTTAGCACAAATATTTTTTTATGAATTAAACTTTTAAATCTAATCTACCTTAAATGGAGCTCGGTACACGATGAATTAATCTTTTGATTTATCGAACTGGAGATAAATTGTGGTTAACGAAAAAATATCTAATCTGCCTTTTTAAAATAAGGCTTTTATTTTTTGTCAAGGAATAAGGTTTAAATGGACCGATTCAAAATCAGGGTAAGGAATGCTAAGTTGGTGTTTTATATCTACGTTATACAACTTATAATTCATTACTATGCCAAAAGTAATTACTCACTTAATCATCCTATGTTTGGAATTCGCTACTTAAATCGAACATCAAAGTGTGTTTGGATTATATTTTGCAAACAAAAATTTGCATAAAATTGATTTTGTAAACTTAAGTTTGATGAAAAGTAAGTTTGTGTTAACGTGTTTTATGTTTGGCAATTTTTATATTAAAATGGATTATAGTAAATTTCTCACCTAATTTTTTAATGGTAATCAGCCTTCCCCAACGTGAACGCAAAAGCTAGAATTTTTAGCTTGGCGTGAACGTATTTTCAGAGGTAAAAGCACTTCGGGGTTCAGAATTCAAAAGATTGCTAAACATAGAGATGAAACGTTCAAGACACTCAAACAGACTTCTCTCTTTCTCAATGTGAATCCCAAACATACCTTTTTTTGTGAAGAAATACAAGGTGTCAATGTATTACGTATACGGAAAAAAATGGAAACCGATTAAACTTTATTCAAATAGAATAAATAAATAGATAGAAATACCAGATCATTCAGCAAAGTTTCCTCTTGGACAAAGATACTATATGTATTCACAAGAATATCAACCTTTCGTCAACACTTGAATAAAATTTGTTGAAGGGAAAAGAAACCTTGTACTTAAGAGTTATACCCAGGTTTATTAATCAATGGTTACAAATATATATAGAGGCCTAAAAGATTCAGTTTTTTGTTATCTTTTTATCACTTAATTTTGAATATTTTAAAAATTCTTATCTTATCTGTGCAATAGAAAAGATTAATTCAAATCAAGATTAAATTCAATTTAATTTTTGAATTTGAATTTTAAATCTAATTTTAAATTTATTATCAAGATATATATATATATATATATATAAAATAAACACAAAACAACTATGAGTTTTGTGTAAGAAGATTTATATATATATAAAAAATCAGTTCAATCCTCTTACAAATTAAATGCAGCTCAACTCAACCAACCAAGATGCATTGATAGTTTGATTAAATTATTAATGTTTTATGTATTGTTATTAAATTATGAATATTTTATCTACTATTTTTATCTACTGGCTTCTGAATCTTAAGGTTTTGAATCTTGCATATAACAGCCTGGAAAGTGCTTTGCAAAATCAGTTGTCAAATTATACTAAAATGGATAGTTTTGATGTTGGATTCAATTCCCTCAAAGGATCATTCCTATCAAGTTTGCGGAGTTAGACGGGTTTAACAACATTGATTTTAAGAGAGAATCATTTTACAGGGGGTTTTCCAACTTTTCTTTTAGAATTTAACAAGCTTCACGAGGTACAGCTTGGTGGAAATTTATTTGGTGGAAAAATTCCTCTCTCATTATGAAAGTTGAAGAATCTGATCTATGGATTGAATCTGAGTGCTAATGGATTGACAGATGAAATTCTATTTGAAATTGGGAAGCTAAAAGTACTGTCTAGTCTGGATTTATCCTCAAACAATTTGACAGGAAGTATGGATGTTCTTGGTGAACTTTCGTTAGACAACTTGAATGTTTCATACAATTTCTTGCATGGTCATGTACCAGAAACTCTGATGAATTTATTAAATTCCTCGCCCTCTTCATTCCTGGGCAATCCCTATCTCTGTGTCAGTTTTTCAGCTTCTCATAGCTCAAATCGCACCAAAACTAGTTACTTGAAGCCATGTGTCTACAAATCAACTTATCATTTAGGAATCAATATAAGTGCAATGGTGATGATGGAAGCCTTCATGATATTTTGCATAGGAACATTCTATCACCACCCTTAATCTGGGATGTTCGGCTTAAGATAGCTGATGAAATTGCACAGGGACTAAAATACATGCATTATGATTATGATCCGCCGATAGTGCACTGAGACATCAAACCACATAATATTCTCTTTGATGTTGAGATGGAGCTTCATATTTCAGATTTTGGTACTGCCAACATCAGGAACCTAGCTGAGGATTCTTATACTCATTCTGATTTCCCTTGGCAAAAGCTTTCAGCACGTATAGCTGGTACTACTGGCTATATGGCACTAGGTAACTAAACCTTTTTCTACACCTACTATCAATTTGTATGCCATGCTGCCAACACTGCCTAATGCTTGCTATAATGTAGGGATACTTTTTGTTTGTTACAGCTTGAAAGAATAGTTAATGTAAAATAATATCTTCCTAACATCGTTGCATCATCCATTCTTACAGAGTGTGCATATGCAACAGTGCCAAGCAGAACTTTTGACGTATATAGCTATGGAGTAGTGTTGCTTGAGCTAATAACCGGAAAAAGAGCATTAGTTTATGAAAATAAACATATAGTGAGTTGGGTTAGATCTGTCTCGGATGATAAAACAAACAAAATTGACAAGATTGTTGTTTCATACCTTGCAGCTTCATTTCCCAATTCAGCAGTGTTGGAAAGCCAAGTAACTGCATTGCTTTCATTGGAATTGAGATGCACATAGAGAGATCAACGCAATCGACCAATGATGATAGATGTGGTCAACTTCTACAGAAAAAGCATATTCAAGTAGAGGTGTGATCATATAGATAATGATAATAATGATAGTGCTGAAGTTGCTGTAGATGTAGCACCACAATCACCATTCAATAATGAACCAGATATTAGTACTAATCCAGTTTTCAACACTCAGGGTGAGGGAGACTCCTATGTGCTTGAATAAAGTAATGAACCACAAGATGTCTATGCTTTAGATGATTTGAGGCTTGTGTCTACACCTAAAATTGGTGTTAATGGACTCATAATTAAGGTAATAGGCAATGGTAAGTTACATGTTGAATAAGTTGCAGTGAAAACTGCACTGGTTGTTCCTAAAGTGACCTACACTTGGCCTTATTTGAAGTTCTTTCCAACAGTGATGGGACCAATAGTTACAATACTTTTCAACTGGTTTTTCCTCTCTTCATGGGTTCAATATATGTACCAGAAGAGTTCCTTAAAATTACACCTCAATTTCTTCTTTATAGCACCTATCAAGGACTGATGGTCTTGATTGCATAACACTGGATGATTGGTGTGGAAATGCTTTACATGGCTTCTTTTTTCTGGTATTGGCTTTACATGGCTTGTCTACACCACTCTTTAGCTCTCATTTTTTTACCGAGCCTTTTCTTCTTGGGCTTCACTTCTGGACAGGAGCATTTGCATTAATCGAAACTTGGGCTTAAACCCCAGAACAAGCCCAATTTTGGTCCATTGTTAAACTCGAGCTTTTTGAGTTTTGAGCCATTGGACTCTCGAGAATTTGTTGTTCAGTTTTAGTAGTTTTTGAAGGGCTACGGGTAAGAATTTCATTTTATTTACTTGCTCATGATGTGTTTGATGAAATGCCTGAACTACATGTACTTTGCAAATTAGTTTATTGTGTGGAATATTGTTTTAGTGAGATCATGGTTGCTACTTACACTAATGGTTCCTTGCTCTTATCATTCCTTAATCTCTTGATTTCTAGTTTTGTTGTTTGAATATGTTCATGAATTTTTTCAATGTAATTGAATAAGTGGATTGAAGGTTGATTCCTTGTTTACCTATTTGGGTAATGTTCATAAGCTAGGTGACATGTTATATTCATATTTGAGATTTTTATAGTTTGATACATTTTATCTGCTATGTCACGCTCATTGTACTACTCTTCATGGTTTTAAATTTTAGTGTATCAATGTTGTTATGCACTTGAGATGCTTCATTTTGTTATGCATAAATGTTGCTTTTATGTATAATTTTAGATTTAGTGGTGTATCCTTTATGTTTATTACTCCTAAATCCTAATAATTAATTTGCAACCAAGAATGTTAATGACCTGTTTGCAATCAAGACATTGGTTTCTCCTTTCATTATGCGAGGCATTGCTTTTAGTCATTCCTTTCATTTTTGTTAAACTAATTTGTGTGCTTAATTTTCTATCTGCCATTAGATAACTAAAGAATGACTATTTTGAAGCGGCGTGCTGAGAATATTCATATCATTGAAACACATTACGGCAAACGTTGTGGATAAAAACCATGGTCATATTGTAGCAACATCCTCCACAGCGGAGCACTCTATTAAACATACATTATTTTAATTGAGTCTTTAATTTTTGTTTTCTTCTTCTTCAATTTTTTCGAAAAAATTAAAACCTTTTCAAACATATTTTTCTTCTCTTTGTTAAATCTATGTTCTTGTTAAAACTTTGATTTTTGCAAGAGTATAATTTTGATTAAAGTCCTTTATTTTTCTTCTTCAAATTTTTTGAAAATTTCAAAACCCTTTTCAAAAATATTTTTCTTTTCTTTGTTTAATCCTTGTTTCTTGAATGTGTCTATGTTCTTGGTAATTTCATGTCCTATGAGTCTTTCTTTGTAAAAATTTTCAAAAATATTTTCTTTGGTTTAATCTTGTGTCATCTTTAAGTTTGGTGTTTTTGTGTTTGTGTTCTTTTAATTTTCGAAAGTTGTGATTTGGTTTTCTAAAAATTTTAAGTTTGGTGTTCTTGTTATATTCTTGTGTTCTTTGAGTCTTTAAATTTTGTTCTTGGTGTTCTTGTGTTTTTCAAAGTGTTCTTGAATCTTGTATGTGTCTTGATCTTAAAATTTTTAAGTTTGGTGTCCCTTGGTGTTTCCCTCCAAATTTTCGAAAAACAAGAGTGCTAGATCTAAAAATTTTAAGTCTTGTGTCTTTTTTGTATTTTTCTCTTTCATCAAAAAATTTAAAAAAATATATCTTTTCTAACCATAATTTTCGAAAATTACATATAAAATTTAGATTTCAATTTTAAAATTTTATCTTATCATATCTTAGTTATCAAGTTTTCAAAAATCAATTTTTTTTCAAAATTAAAAATCATATCTTTTTCAAAAATCTTTTCTTTTTCAAAACTGATCATATCTTTTTCAAAATTTAAAAATCTTATCTTATCTTTTTCAAAATTCAAATTTTTAAATCATATCTTTTTTAAAATCAAATTTCAAAATCTTATCTTTTTAAAATCAATTCTAAATCTTTTTAATTGCATATCTTATCTTTTTATAATTTCAAATTCTAATTTCAAAATCTTTTCTTATCTTACTTTTTATCTTATTTTAAATTTAATATCTTTTTCTTATCTTATTTTTTGTTTTCTACTTTTTATTTTTATTTTTATCTTTTCTTAATTAATATCTTATCTTCTCTCTCATCTTTTTCAAAACCTCCTAACTAACTCTTCCCTCCTTAATTTTCGAAAATATCTCTCCTTCTTCTCTCTCTTCTTTTTCAAAACTTCCTAACTAACTCTCATCTCTCTCAATTTTTGAAAATTCATCTCTCTTCTATTTTTCGAAATTTACATTTAAAATTTAAATTCTTTTTAAATTATTAACATAATTTTCGAAAACTTAATTTAATTAATTAATTAAATAAAAATAAAAATATTTTAATTCTTATTTACTCTTTCTATTTATACTACTCTTCATCTCACATCTATGTTATTCTAACTCTACTTCCTTCTCTTGGTCTACCTCAACTTCTTTATCTTCTTTCCTTTCTCTTCACATTTCACTTGGAGCTTCTTGCCAATTGGCACAGAAAGCTTTCTTGTGATTTCTCTTCCATCTTCACTTCTTCTATCTACTTTTATTTTTTTTATCTACTATATCCAAGGTATTTTTTCTTTACTTATTTTATTTATTTATTTTTATTTTTATTTTTATTTTTTATCTTCTTCTTATTTCTCTACTTCTGACTTTAAGGAGGAGCTTCTTGCCTATTAGCGTGGTCTCTTCTTCTTTCTTTCTTTTCTTCTTGTTTATAACCAGGAACAGGGATAAAGAATCCCTCTTGATTCCTGATCCTGAACCTGAGAAGACTCTGAGGAGGTATTTACAACAAGCTAAAGCACAACACTCCGGAAGAGACCTTTCAGAAAGTTTTGAACAAGAACAAGGAGACATGGCCGAACCACAAGAGGAGCCTAGAAAGGTCCTTGGTGACTTCACCATGCCTACCTTTGACTTTTATGGCAAAAGCATTGTTGTACCTGCCATTGGAGCTAACAATTTTGAGCTTAAGCCTCAGTTAGTCTCTCTTCTGCAGCAGAACTGCAAATTCCATGGACTTCCACTGGAAGATCCACATCAGTTCTTAGCAGAGTTCTTACATATCTGTGATACTATAAAGACTAATGGAGTTGATCCTGAAGTTTATAAGTTGATGCTTTTCCCCTTTGCTTTAAGAGACAGAGCTAAGTTTTGGTTGGATGCCCAACCAAGAGAGAGTCTTGGCTCTTGGGAAAAGCTTGTAAATGCTTTTCTGGCTAAGTTCTTTCCTCCTCAAAGGATGAACAAGATTAGAGTGGAAGTTCAAACTTTCAGACAAAGAGAAGGTGAATAACTCTATGAAGCTTGGGAAAAATACAAACAACTGATCAGGAGATGTCCTCCTGACATGCTCTCAGAATGGTCCATCATAGGCGTGTTCTATGATGGCTTGTCTGAGATATCCAAGATTTCCTTGGATAGTTCTGTAGGTGGATCCCTCCACTTGAAGAAAACACCTACAAAAGCAAGAGAACTCATTGAAATGGTTGCTAACAACCAGTTCATGTACACTTCTGAAAGAAATCCTGTTAATCATGGAATCTCTCAGAAGAAATGAGTTCATGAAGTTGAGACTCTGAATGCCATCCTAGCTCAGAATAAGATCTTGACCCAACAAGTCAACATGATCTCTCAACATCTCACTGGGATGCAAACTGCACCTGGCAGTAATCAGGAAGCTTCTCTTGAAGAAGAAGCTTATGATCCTGATCAACCCACCATGGAGGAGGTGAATTACATGGGAGAATCCTATGGAAACACTTACAACCCTTCATGGAGGAAGCATCCTAACTTTTCATGGAAGGATCAACAGAAACCTCAGCAAGGTTTCAATAACAACCAAGGTGGTAGGAACCTGAATAGGTTCAATAACAGACCATCCTTCCCATCTTCTCAAGGGAATATGGAGACCTCTAAGTAGAGCCTCTCTGACTTAGCCACTCTAGTCTTCAGCCTCACTAAGACCACTCATAGTTTCATTAATGAAACAAGGTCCTCCATTAGAAATTTGGAGGTACAGGTTGGTCAACTGAGCAAGAGGATTCCTGAGATTCCTCCTGACACTCTTCCTAGTAATATTGAGGTTAATACTAGAGAAGAGTGCAAGGCCATAACCATGGAGGTTGAGGCCAAATTGGAGGAGAATGGGAAGGCATTGAACGCCACTGGGCGTTCAACACCCAGAATGGCAGCAAGCCTGGCGTTAAACGCCAGTGAGGAAGCCCTCACTAGGTGTTTGAACGCCCAAACAGGAAGGCTTTCTGGCGCTGAACGCTAGTGAGGAACCCCTCACTGGGCGTTCAACGCCCACCAGCTCAGGGAAGCTGGCGTTGAACACCAGCAAGGACATCCCTGCTGGGCGTTCAACGCCCAGAATGCTAGGGGGACTGGCGTTTAACGCCAGTCAGGGTGGACAGCAAGGGCGTTCAATGCCCAATAAGCTAACAGAGTTGGCGTTGAACACCAACCAAAGCACAACCATTGAGTGCCTGAATCCCACTCAAGAACCCTCTAGCCTAGAATCAAAGGAAACCATAAAGACTATAGAGGTTCCTTTGAATGCACTTCTGCAGTGCATAAGTTCTGATGACTACTCATCCTCAAGTGAGGATGAAGACACTAGGGAAGAGCAAGTTGCTCGTTTCGTAGAAGCTCTAATGAAGCTAAATACCAAGCTATTTGGTATAAAGCCTCTAGAGGAAGAACCTCCACTGCTTACCAAAGAAATCCATGCTTTGGTTCAGCAAGAGCTACCTCAGAAGCTTAGGGGTGAGCACGGGTAGCGGGTACCCGATTATCCATCCGAACCCGAACCGAACCAATTAAATTGGTTCTAAAACCAATGAGTAATCGGGTCCAACCCGAACCAAACCGATGGCTTTTGTTAGTGATTGGTTCGGGTATCGATTTTGGGGGTGCGGAACCCGAACCAACCCGCGAACCTGATCATATATTAATTAAATAAAAAATAAAAAAAAATATATATATATGGCTTTTTCATTAGACAATGATTATTCATTATTAATATGTTTGGATTTTAATGAGTTTAGTTTTTAATGTATTTGGTGTTTAACATGTTTGGATTATTTCTATTGATGTTAAATGTTTACTGTACTTGTTGAATTTTTAAGATAAAAATTTGGTTTTTTTTTATGAATTTCAAAGTCATCGGGTACCCAATTACCGAACCGAACCAATCCGTTCTTAATCAGTTTGGTTTGGTTTGGGTACATGTACAAAAAAATGTAAATCCAAACCAAACCAAACCAATTATATTTTGATCGGTTCGGTTCTTATTTTACCATAAATCCGAATCAAACTGACCCGTGCTCACCCCTACAGAAGCTTCCAGACCCTGGACGCTTTCTGATTCCTTGCACCATAGGCACTATGACCTTTGAAAAGGCTCTATGTGACCTAGGGTCAAGCATCAACCTCATGCCACTCTCAGTAATGGAGAAATTGGGAATCCTTGAGGTACAAGCTGCACAAATCTCTTTAGAGATGGTAGACAAGACCATGAAGAAGCCATATGGCTTAGTGGAGGATGTCTTGGTTAAAGTTGAAAACCACTACATTCCTGCAAACTTCATTATCTTGGACATTGGAGAGGATGATGATGACTGTGTCATCCTTGGAAGACCCTTTTTAGCTACTGTAAAAGCTTTGATTAACGTAGCTAAGGGAGAAATGGTTTTCCAATTAGGAGATGACTACATCTTATTTAAGATGTCCAATCCTAATTTTCCCTCTAATAAGAAAGAGACAACTGTGCAACACCTAGTGTGCCAATCCTCTCTTTCTATGCAGAGCTTTACTGAGCCCCCAGACATCAATTCTAAGTTTGGTGTTGGGAAACCTTCAAGAAGCTCTAAGCACAAAGGTACTAAGAAGAAAGTACCTAAAGGCTGGAGGGACAAGAAAGTCCCAACTGAAGGCCTCTCACTTGGCATGAAAGTTGTCTTCACTAAGAATCCATTCCTACCACATATAGTGAGTCGTGTCCTATCTCTAGAGTATGTAGAGCTCATTCATGAGAGGACAGGAAGAAAATTCACTGTTAGGGGCAAAAATCTGAGCCCTTACTCACCTCCTTAAGGAGCTAAAAGTCAAGCTAGTGACTTTAAAAGAGCGCTTGTTGGGAGGCAACCCAACTTTACTCAACCATATTTATTTTTTTTCATTTTGTTTTTCTTTCAGTTGTCAGAGTCATGATCATGTGCACTAGTCAAGAGACAGAATTCACAATAGTGAAACAGAACACTCCAGAAAGAGTGTTAAAGTTGAACGTCAGCCAGAGTACCCCTGCTGGGCGTTCAACGCCCCAAGAGGGGAGCATTACTGGCGTTGAACGCTAGCCAGGGAGCAGCCCCTGGGCATTCAAACACCAATGCAGAGAAGCAGGGAATTTGGAATTCCCTAGCCTCTCAGGACCAAGAGGTCCCACAGAAGCTCCACCTACCCCACCTTCTTCCCCATTGATCATATTTGCTCGAGGATGAGCAAAACTCTTAAGTTTGATGTTGCAAAAGCTTTGCTTTGTGACTTCTACCACTCTTAAGTATACAAGAAGAGGATGGAGTAAACTAGAGAGCATGCACATAAACTTGTGCAGCCGCCTCAACAGAGACAAAGGAGTGACATAGAAGAGATCAAGCATTACATTGGATCCTCAAGGAGGAGTAGTAGCCATCATCATCCAGGTGGATTTATTCTCTTTATCTCCTTGTCTATTATTTTTCTGTTTTCTGTCTATTTTATTTTCTGTTTTCTTACTCTAGTTGCATGATCATTTGCATTGATGTCTTTAAGTTGTAAAATGTTCCATATATCTCTCACCTTGCTTAAATAAAAATTTTTATTGAAAAGAATTGAGAGATGCATGAATTTCAAGTTTAAAATAAGATTAGTTTAATTAGTTTGATGTGGTGTCATCTGCTTTTATTTTCTGAATGTATGAAATAAACAGTGCATATTTGAAGTTGAAATTTATAAATGTTGGCTCTTGAAAGAATAAGAAAAAAGGAAAAGTATTATTGGTGATCTGAAAATTCTATAAATTGATTCTTGAAGCAAGAAAAAGCAGCAAACAGAAAAAGAAAAAGCTTGCATGCGAAAAAAAAGTGGCAAAAAATAAAAAAAAAATTAAAAAGCAAGTAGAAAAAGCCAATAACCCTATAAACTAAAAGGCAAGGGTAAAAGAGCGCAAGGCTTTGAGCATCAGTGGTTAGGAGGGCCCAAAGGAATAAAATCCTGGCCTAAGCGGCTAAACCAAGCTGTCCCTAACCATGTGCTTGTGACGTGAAGGTGTCAAGTGAAAAGCTTGAGACTGAGCGATTAAAGTCATGGTCCAAAGCAAAAAGAGTGTGCTTAAGAACTCTGGACACCTTTATTTGGGGACTTTAGCAAAGCTGAGTCACAATCTGAAAAGGTTCACCTAGTTAAAGTGTCTGTAGCATGAATGTATCCGGTGGTAATGTTGAAAAACAGAGTGCTTAGGGTCACGGCCAAGACTCAGAAAGCTGTGTTCAAGAATCAAAATAAGCTTAACTAAGAGAGTCAATAATATCATCCAGATTCTAAGTTCCTAAAGATGCCAACATCTCTGAGTTTCAATGGATAGTGAGATGCCAAAACTATTCAGAGGCAAAAAGCTACTAAGTCCCGCTCATCTGATTGTAACTAAGCTTCATTTAAAACTTATAAATTTATTGTATCTTAATTTTCTTTTCTATCCTACTGTGTTTTTAGTTGTTTGAGGATAAGCAACGGTTTAAGTTTGGTGTTGTGATGAGCAGATATTTTATCTGCTTTTTGGCATCACTTTCATATAGTTTTTAGTAGTTTTTGTTTAGTTTTTATTTAGTTTTTATAGGTTTTAGTGTTAAATTCACATTTTTGGATTCCACTGAGTTTTTGTGTTTTGGACAATTTCAAGTAATTTTTGGCTGAAATTGAGGAGCTGGAGTAGAAGTCTGATTTAGAGACAGAGAAAGCACTGCAGATGTTGTCTAGATCTGACCTGCCTGCATTCGGAAGAGCTTTTCTGGAGAGATAGAAGTTCAAATGGAGCGCTCTCAACAGCTATGGAAAGCTGACTTCCAGAGCTTTCCAGCAATATATAATAGTTCATACTTTGCTTTGGATTAGAAGGCCCAAAATCGGCGTCCAACACCAGCTTCCTGCCCCCTTCCAAGCGTCCAGCGCCCAAAGAGCAGAGCCCAGCGTCCAAAGGCCCAAAGAGGACCCCCTAGCTGGCGTACCACGCCCAAGAAACCTCATAGCACGTGGATCTCATCAAAGCTCAGTCCAAACACTCACCAAGTGGGCCCTAGAAGTGAATTTTAGCACTAAATAGACTGTTGTACCTTTACTAGTCATCTATTTAGTATTTAAAGTGTATTTTACATGATTTTCAGAGACATCATACACCATTCAGCATTATTCACATTTTTCCATAGTATTTTTCTCTTCAGCATGAGTTTCTAAACCTCCTAGATTGAGGGGAGGAGCCCTGCTAAATCCTATGAATGAATAAAAGTATTACTGTTTCTCTTCGATCCGTATTTGATTAATTCTAAGATGTATATTCGTTCTTCATCAATACGAATGCGTTGAACTGGCATAAGGTTATCACATTCTACATGGGTTCAGAGTGCGTCTTTCATCGGACAATGATGAACCACCAGCTTGAATACACGTCTCTCAGACGGCTAATGCACGACTTCGTTGGGGACTTCTTGAGACATCAGTTCAGCCGATTTACGAGGAGATTAGGGCCTTTGTGGTAGAGGCTAGAACCTAAGGTGCAGCATCCTCAGATCCGGAAGATTTGACCTTGTCTGTGGCGTTTTGAGTAGGATCATCAAGGAGAATGAACTGCAGAAGCTTCACCCTCAATCAGAATAGACCCGCACTAAACCTGGGGTTCAGATCTGGAGGAGTATTGGCAGCTGCTCAAACCAGTGTCAATCACATACAGCCTGCCATTGAAGAAATCACTCACAAGCAAAGAGAGCAGTAATACCGAAGTTAATTCAGAAAGACAAATCAACTCCAAGCCTCATCCATCACAGATATTCATCTAGGTTTTGAGATTATCTTTATAATTCCATCTTCCAAATCCAATTCTTCTATCCACCTGACTAAGACCTGCAAGATAACCATAGCTTGCTTCAAGCCACAATCCTCCTGGGATCGACCCTAACTCGTTCAGGTATTACTTGGACGACCCAGTGCACTTGCTGGTACAGCTGTACGAAGGTGTGGGGATTTGTGCACCACCAGCCAAGACTGACCATGACCACTGTCTCTTGGACTTTTCTAAGGGAAAATCAAGGGAGCTTGAAATTAGTGATGATAGGTAGGTATACTTAGCATGAAAATTTTTAACTTCCAAATTAAAGGATGAGCATTGTATTTCATCCCTTCCTGCCTCAAAAATGATTTTTTTAAATGGCAATTTATATTGATTGCCACTGAAATTTGACTAAACTCATTGTACCTCTTTTCTATTTATTTAAGTGACATTAATTTCTCTTTATGAAAGATAGTGATATTTTGAAATATTTTATTTTTTAATTTGTATAATAATTAAGGAAGTGTAAGTAAATACTTTTGGAACTGGAACCATTTTCATAAATATTTTTTATTTCTATCTTCCAATTTGGTATAAAAAGTCTTTGGCTCCCTCTCAAAGTATTTTTGACTTAAAATCAATGTATATTTTGGTCTATTGTTAAACTCCAGCTTTTGAGTTTTGAGCTATTGGACTCTCGAGAATTCGTTGTTCAGTTTTAGTAGTTTTTGAATGGCTACGGTAAGCGTTTCATTTTATTTACTTGCTCATGATGTGTTTGATGAAATGCCTTAACTACATGTGCTTTGCAAAATTAGTTTATTGTGTGGAGTATTGTTTTAGTGAGATCATGGTTACTACTTACACTAATGGTTCCTTATTCTTATTATTCCTTGATCTCTTGATTTCTAGTTTTGTTGTTTGAATAAGTGGATTGAAGGTTGATTCCTTGTTTACCTATTTGGGTAATGTTCATAAGCTATGTGACATGTTATATCCATATTTGAGATTTTCATAGTTTGATACATTTTATCTGCTATGTCACGCTCATTGTACTACTCTTCATGATTTTAAATTTTAGTGTGTCAATGATGTTATGCACTTGAGATATTTCATTTCGTTATGTAAATGTTGCTTTTATGTATAATTTCAGATTTAGTGGTGTATCCTTCATGTTTATTACTCCTAATCAATGTTCTGAAAATCGGACCGGACTAGTCAGTCGAATTGGTCCAACCGGGAACCGATGATAAAACAGTCCAATCTTTTGTTTATAACCGTCCTTTTGTGAACCGTTCAAAAACCGCTGAACTGGCCGGTTCAGAATAAATGACACTGTTTTGAGTTTTTTTTTTAAAAGAAAAGAAAATCCAACCCGTGCCACCTTCATTCGTGAACAAGGTTGCGAGAACCGAACCGGTCAATGAATTGGTAAAGTGACTGGTTCAATAATTCGACCTAGGTTCAACCGGGGTTTAAACTGTTTAATTAAATATTAAATAAAATTATTAAAAATTCAATATATAATTTTAAATATTTAAATTTAATAATTTATAAACTAATAAAATTAAACATTTTACATAATAAATTATACATAATTTATCAATAAAATTTCATAAATAATTTCAAACATCAAAATTTATAACTAAAATAGATCAAGATGCACCTAAATGACACACATAATGTTCTACCAAAAAAACCATTGTTTTGAAAACCGAACCGAATCAGACAAATCAACCGGGTTAATCGAGAACCGGTCAACTAACCGATTCGGTTGAAGCAAAAAACCGTCTAACAAAAAACCTATAAAAAATCGATTGAACCGGCGATTAACCGGTAAACCGTTTGAACCGAACGGTTTTTTTCCGGTTATTTATTTTTAAAAAATGAAAAAAATAAAAAAAATATATAAACCCTCCCCTCACTCGCACACAAGTCCACGGAACCCAGCCCCCTCTCTCTCTCCACCCACGGAACCCTGGCCCCTTTTTCTTTCTCTCTCCCAGCCAACAGCAGCAGGAGGCCAGGAGCCACCGCCCAGTGCCCAGCGCCGTCGTCGCCGACAAACTCGTCTCCTCAGCCAGCGTCCAGCCTCGCCGTCGCCGATCCTCTTCTCCTGGATCCCATCTCCTCGCGTCGCTAGGTCTCATCGCCGAACGAGTGGACGGTGCTGTCGCCGCCGGGCGGAACTGACCGTGGTGGTATTAGGAATCATCGCCTGTGGAAGCTCAACCCCGCAGCCCCGTCGCCTGTGGAAGCTCGGCGCCGTCGCAGGAGCTTGACGTCGTCCCCTCTGTTGGAGCGCTGGAGCGCGCTCTCTGTGTTCACCGTGCCTCCGTCACCGTGTCCTAATTCTTGTGATTACAGGTTCTGAAATTTCTGATTTCATATTCTAGTTACTTTTTGTGTCTTAATTACAATGTTCATCACCTTTGTGATGTTATATTATATCTTATCTTCTGTCACTAGGAATCATTTAGTTTGGTTAATTACTTAATTTTGTTCATGATTTTTGTTAATTGGATTTTGAATTTTGTTTGCTGTGACTTGGAACCATTTTATTTTGTTCATGATATTGAACATTTTCCTCTGTTAGATACTTTGGTAGTTGATGATTATGCCAAGCTAGAATGATCAGAGGGAAATAATGATCAACATTCCAATTTGAGGTAAAAGTTCTACATTTTGTATCTATGCCAAATTTGGTGACCTTGCCCAGTAACTTCAAGGATCTATAAAGCCATTACAGTATTTGTTGGTTTCAAGATGCATCAATCTTGTGGTGCTTCTTGAGTGGCTCCCAACTATGGATTCAATTTTATTTTTGTTGCTGATGTGTATTTTGATTCAGAAATCAGGATTATGGGAATTGTTGCTGATTTTCTGATTATGGTATTGAAATGATGTTGCTGATTATGGGAATTGTTGCTGATTTTTTTAGTTTTGATGATTAGTACTTTTGTTAAGTTGAAAACTTGATTGTTGATTTTGTTTTCTTCAAGGTTCTGAAAACCGGACCGGTTATCAATCCGTTCTAGTCACTGGTTTATTAGTTCACAGGTTCAACCGGTCTAACCGTGGTTCAACCGGTAAAACCGTTTTATAAATTCTTCAAATTATACGAAACTGAATTCTTCAAACCCCCCTTTGACTGTAGCAGTGTTCAAATTGGTACCAAATCAAAACCCTAGTTCCTCCTCAACCGTTCTGCTGCCGTGCCGCCGCCGTCCGTGTTGTCGGCCTCCGCTTCTTCCTCCTTCCCCGTGTCCTGAACCCAGGCTCTCTTTTGTAGCTCTGCACGTCGTCCCCATCCTCCCTGACTTCTCTGTTCGAGGCTTGGAGCAGCTCGCCATCGGGTCACCGCTCGCCATCCTTCTCTCCGTCGAAGGTTAGTGGCCCTGCTTTCACTTCTTCAGTTCTTCTTCTTCCTTTTATGCTCTGTTTACTGATTTCTTGGTTCTGTTTAGTGTGGTCTGGTGTTTATTGAAATCCATAACTAAATGCTGATTGTTCTTTGATTGGGTTTATCAATTGAGAGCTGCTGTTAGTGTGGTCTGGTGTTTATTGTTGATTTACACAATTTATTTGTCATAGAAGTTATCTCACAGTTCAGGGAGATAGATTTGCCACTAGTACACAAGCCTCAGCCACACTTTCCCATCCCTTAATCAAATATTTCTCAAAATCAAATAAATGAATATGGCAATTTTCAAATTGGACCTGAAAATAATAGGCAGCAATCTTAAACCTATATAAAAAAAAAGTAAGGTAACAAATACAATTCTTGTCATAACAATACAATGACTTAATTCTTTGATAATAGTTAAGTAAAAAAAATTCTAATCGTAAACTCACATTAAACAATAATCTTAGGGAAGGAAAAGATTCCTTTTGTGATCAACTATGCAACTTCAAGTGTTAGAATATCAAGAGGCATAATTACCATTTACTGTACTCTGAACTCAGGTTTTCATTTTATGATACTATCCTCAAATTTAAGAGTTCATCCTAATCTTCAGGTTGAATAAGGACTTTGCCACGTTGATATATCAGAGAGAAGATCACGCAGTTGATCAATGAGTATCTTTAGGTGCACGTTCTTGTTGGCAAGCACCTATATTAACGAACAGATATTCAAATGTTAAACACAATAAATATAATTTGAAAAACAAAATACCTTGTTTCAGCAAACTAAAGTTATTGACCCAATTAAGTTGTTTCAGCAGTATTAACCAGTTAGGTTGGCAAGCCCCTAGAAGAATAAAATAGCTTCCAGGAAACTTAGCTGACATAACATGGATCCCTCAATACACAAAATTTGAGCCCAAAGTGACAATTATTAGTTAGTTTATTTATATTGGGAATTTTGAGTTATATATTTCTTACTCCTAAAAAGCATTGTTGTTAAAAGTATACAATAAATATCTATTTATGGTTTCTTAAATTTATTCCTTGTCTTCTATTCAGGTGGATGAATGGTCAGCATTTAAGGGCACGACCATCACAGGAAGTGACCCAATTTATTGGAGATCGCTGGAAGGCATCTGACTTATTCATAGTATCAGCAGGGCCCTTTGTTGATGTGAGATTTGATTCCATATGTCTTGATTTAGTCTCATTCTAAGTTGAATTCTATTTAATCATTTTCCAAGGCACTTGAATTTATTTAGTATGATTTTGTTGTGACTTAAAACATTAGACTCAAGTATGGCAGGTTTCCTATCATTGGCTTGGAAACTGTCAAGAAAATCAAGCATGGTTATGTTTGGTGGCTTTGGAAAATATGCCTCCGCATTATATGTTGCAGCAGTGAAAGCCAATTTAGTCGAAAAGGTTGAATCCGAGATTCTTCAGTTTGTTGAGGCAGTTAAGAATAGTACTATAATTTCCTAGGTTATAAGTGACTTGTCTGTGAAGAAAGATCATAAGATTTGATTGATGATATTTCATGTAATGCTTTAAATTTAGAAGATATTTTAAAGTTCATATTAAACTATAATTATGTTTTAGAGTGTTTATTTATAATTTATTTATTATTTTTATTATAAAACGGTTTTACCGGTTGAACCACGATTAGACTGGTTGAGCCTATGAACCAATAAACCAGTGACTAGAATGGATTGATGACCGGTTCGGTTTTCAGAACCTTGCTTCTAATAATTAATTTGCAACCAAGAATGTTAATGACTTGTTTGTAATCAAGACATTGGTTTCTCCTTTCATTATGTGTGGCATTGCTTTTAGTCATCCCTTTCATTTTTATTAAACTAATTTGTGTGCTTAATTTTCTATCTGCCATTAGATAACTGAAGAATGACTGTTTTGAAGCGGTACGTGCTGAGAATATTCATATCATTGAAACACATTACGGCAAATGTTGTGGATAGAAACCATGGTCATGTTGTAGCAACCTCCTCCACAGCGGAGCACTCCATTAAACAGTCACTTGAGAGTGGCCGGTCCTGCAATGCGAAAGCAGCTGCTGTTGTTGGGGAGATATTGGCCATGCGTCTCAAAGTTGAAGGACTTAAGGATGGACAAGGAAGAGGAATTTATGTCAATGTAACTAAGGAAATAAAGAAGAAGGGATTTAAGAGCCAAACCAAGGTTTGGGCTATTGTTAATGCCCTTAAAAACAATGGTGTTAAACTCATAGATGAAGATGATGGTAATGATTCTTCTCCTAGTCATTCATAAGATGTCTTTTGTATATCTATAAATATATTAGAATGTTTTTGTATCCAATGATAATATAGGAATGCAGTGATTTTTGTACTAAGAACATCTTTTCAATATACAAATACACCTATCTTCTGCTGTTATATTGATAGTAAATGTAAATCAGAATAATGTGTACTAGATGCTGTCATTTTTGTCACTTAGTTCTGTATTTTGGGCTGCCACTTTCATTTGGCATGCATATACTGTAGTAGCTACATCATTCACAGAAAGTTTATGTCCAAACAAAAATAGGTAATGATACCTACAATGAAAAAATATATATATATCATAACAGGTCCATCATACAAAGTTTCAGTGTTTACACTTTACAGTGCTTATCCTGCACAACTCTATAGTTTTATTGAGTCTTTCATGAAAATATGTTAGACAAAAATCATAGAGTTGACCAGACTTATCAAGAATTAAGAAGTGAGAGGGAAAATGATATATTTGTAAGGTTGCTAATTGAAATTAGTGATGATAGGTAGGTATACTTAGCATGGAAATTTTTAACTTCCAGATTAAAGGATGAGCATTGTATTTCATCCTTTTTTGCCTCTGAAATGTTTTTTTTTTAAATGGCAATTTATATTGATTTCCTCTGAAATTTGACAAAAATCATTGTACAGTTTGATAAAAATCATTGTACTTCTTTTCTATTTATTTAAGTGACATTAACTTCTCTTTATAAAAGATAGTAGTATTTTGAAAGATTTTATTTTCTAATTTGTATAATAATTAAGGAAATGTGAGTAAATACTTTTTGAACTAGGACTATCTTCATAAATGATTTTGATTTCTATCTTCCAATTTGGTATAAAAAATCATTGGCTCCCTCTCGAAGTGTTTTTGACTTAAAATCAATGTATAATAGTAGACTCCAATGATCTTATGCAAAAGAAAGGTGACATTAAACTTTGGATGTTACACGGTTTTAACATAATAGATTGGACAGGCTTTTTTTCATACATTGATTGAATCCACAACCCGTATTGCAAGTTGCTTAATTCCTACAAGTTTCTTGGTTGTCCTTGCTATTTAGCTTTCACAATTTGTCCTATACCATCATCCTTTGGGGCCAGGGGCCACTACCCTGAAGCCAGGTTCGTTAGCTTCCACATACATTAATTTGATTCCACATATAATATATATTTTTTTAACCAATTTACATTGTCTTAACAAATTAAACAGCTGTGAAAGTGGGGAGAGATTCCAAATTTTTTTTTGTCATTTACAATGGCATTATAGCTAATAACAAATCCTGATTTGGAGTATTAGTTACTTTTAATCACAAGTCACAAGCATTAAAAAAAAAAAAAAACAAAAAAAGCTTCCATGAAAAAGGAAAATAGAGTGTCTCTATTGGGTATCCCTAAAGAGCATGATGATAACCATGATGACGATGAGGATGATCACATGAGAGAGCAAGCATGTGGGTTCTCATCACTGAAGATCTGAGGTGGTGGTGGTGGTGCATGCAAGTGAAACTGCTCCGGGTACGTATATACAGGCATATAGCTGTAACCGCCATGATGATGTGGATGCATAACAGGAGCATATCCATATCCATATGCAGATGGAAATAGAACATGTGGAGCTGCCATATACTCCATTCTATATTCTGCTCCATCATCACCATTTCTTCATTATTATTATTACCACCACCACCACCGCCTCCCTTGTTCTTCTTGCCATCACCGCCACCAACACCACCATTGTTCTCCTTGTTGTCTGGTTTCTTAGGTGGGACCACCTCCACCTTCCTCTTGAGCTTCTCCGTTAGATTCGCAGCCAGAGCTCACCGTAAATAATATAATAGTCATCTTGTGACCATCTCCTCTAAATACTAAAGCTGTTACTTGCATGGTTCTTTGACAGCTAAAAAGACTTATCCTACTAGGTGAGATTCATCAATCAAATGACACAATACATTTTTCTTGATATCCAAAATAGTTCAAACAATTTTTATTATTCCAACATATTTATCATGTTCCCTTCTTTCATTTAAGGTTCATCTCAAAAGGCCAGGGAAATACCTTCATGTTTGTTTTCTCTCTTAAGTATTGCTGAGTACCTAAGCACCAAGATACAGGTTAAGTTCTTGCATTAAGTGCTTCTAGTAGAGGGAAATGCAGGTTTACATGAGAAATACAATTTCAAGTGAATTTCAAAGGGCAGTGCTTCATCTTTCATTTGGAGAAGTCTATTTTAGCCTTGGTCTTGTTGCATTGGTCATTGGTGAGGCCTTATTACTTCGTAAATTACATTTTTGTTTCAAAATATAATTTTTTTTTTATTGAAGATATATAATATAAAGTTCAAATTTATCCATGCTTGCAATCAATGTGCTTTGGAGGAGGCACTTGGGAAATGTTTAGATTCAGATATGGGCTTTTGGTGATATTTAAATTTAACAATTATTATGCTTGCCTTATTGACTGATATCAAGATTCCATTTTATATTGTTGTCTTGGGATCCTTAACTTCCGTAGATATGATCTGCCGTCTGGCAGACTTTTCAACCACACAATTTATCACAACAACATTCCGCCCAGAGCTTGTGAAAGTTGCTGACAAGATCTACGGAGTAACGCATAAAAGCCGGGTTAGCCGTGTTAATGTTGTATCCAAGGACGATGCTCTAGAATTTATCGAGCATGATCAGATGCAAAATGCTGAATAAGGTTAGAGAACCTCATAACATTTCTGCTATGGAGTTAAAGGTTTTGAAAATAACATGAAACATTTTTATAATAGCTGCGGCTGTTGATCTTGCTAGGATGGAAAATTTTCCTTCTGGTGGCACTTAGTGACTATTGGTATTCTACTAAGCTAACTCACGCTATATAGGGAGAGGTCCAAGTGAGAGGAGTGCTTTTATGAGAGAAATAAATTTGGGTTATATCTTTTACATCAATGGTCAAGATTAAAGTTGCATGAATTCTTAATTGGTCATATGGTCTTTTTAACAATTCTTAATCTTGACTATCTATATATGGTTATGTGGTCCAGATTATATACATATATAGGAGATTTATTTAGCAAGAGTAGTAGTCTTATATGAATGCGAGAGACACAAATCCAGACTGCAAATTATAGCCATATATGGATAGTTAGGATTAAAAGATGTTAAAAAGTCATTTAGCACCTAAAAAACTTATTCCATCTGCATCTATCTATCTATCTATCAATTTTATCTATATAAAAGTTGATACTAAAATCATTCTATATTCAACTAATTACATATAGATTTTTTTAAAAATTTGCCATGTCAGCATGTTAGTATAGATGTAATTTTATTGTGAAACCAAATATATATTTTCTTTCAACCTCAATGTTAATTGTTGTATCAGTTTTCATAATAATTAACAAGGTAATCTTTCCAATTAAAATCTCTTTTTAATAATTTTAAATGTCTTTATTATTCAATTCATATTTAATAACTATTCTCACAATAATTAGAGACACATGAAATAAGTTGATTATTCATTTGTTTTTACAATTGCATTTTTTATAAAATAATTTATGGAAAATAAGTGTGCTAGATTGTTTCAAAAATTAAAAATCAAAAGTAAAAAACAAATAGGTGGCTAATCTTTTTAAACGTGGATATTTTCGTCCCTCAAGATTGAAAAATACATTTAAATTCCTCACCTTATAAAACGCGTGACAATTATACCTCTCCGTCGAGTTGGGCCTCAAAACGACAACGGAGAACATTGACCTGGAGGGGTGGAGTCTGAGCTGTCCGTTTTGACTGATGATGTGGATGGGGAACAAATTCTTAATGAACAAATTAGTCCTTATGCCCCAAAACGACGCCGTTATATGGCATGGAGATAATTAAGAGTAATCCCGGGTCGACAACAAGAGTTGATGTGAAACCTATCCCTCAATCCCTCCCTGTGTTATATGCTTCGAGGGCTGTAAGCAAGGATTTAAGGTTGGATGTAAGCCTTTCATCCATCTAGATGGAGCTTTTCTTAAGACATACCACGGAGACCAACTACTTTCAGCAGCGGCACAGGATGCGAATAACCAATTCTGTGTAGTGGCGTACGAGGTTGCCAGATCTGAGACCAAGAAATCGTGGAAATGGTTCCTCACACCGCTTCAAGAGGATCTGGGTGTTGCCAGTCAATTTGGTTGGAACTTTATGTCTGACCAGCAAAAGGTCATACTTCTAAACTGTTTATTTTTGGGTAGATTAGGCTAGTATGTTTTGGGCTAGCATATTAAATTACTCCCTACTGTCTTTACTACCAAGCACATTAGGCTGTTAGAGCACCATACTGGAAAGCTTGCACCAGTCTAAGAGAAAAGGTTACAGAGGCGGATAAAACTTAGCAACAGGTGGATTGCTGAGTGGGTGGGAGACAACGAAAGAAAAGATTTGAAGTTAGCAGAAAGAAGACCAAAGTGGATGTGGATCTGATCAAATACACATGTTCATGCAACATATGGCAATTGACTGGTAATGCTATTTAATTAGAAAGATTTTCTTTTCGTATGTTCTGATGTAATGCTATTTAATATGTGAATTGTTTTGGATTCAGGCATGCCATGCATTCATGCTATTGCTGCAATCAGAAAGAGGCATGACCAACCACAGGATTATATGCATCTTTGGCTGAGTATGAAATCCATTCATAAGACATATGCACATTGCATAAAACCAGTTCCTAGTGAGAAATTCTGGACTGAAGGAGACTAGTTCAGGCCTACTCCACCACCCATCAAGCGACCTATTGGGAGGCCAAAGGTGCACTGTCGCAACAAGGACACTGCTGAGGCTCATATTTAGGGGGACAAGCTGAAGAGAAGCTTTCAAGTTACATATAGCAAGTGCAACGAGAAAGGACATAACTACAAGACTTGTAAAGGAGCACCAAGCAACCCAAACTGAAAACCAAAAAGGAAAAAAGCTAAGAAGACTATTGATAATACATAAGCTTTGGTGTTGCTTTCCCTTTCACAATCAGCCCCTCAACTAGAGGTAAGTAAGCACAATTTATGCATAAGGATAATTTTTTACCTTTTAAAATTCGTCAGTGGTTATGGTGTCATTATACTTCTTTCTTAGGGACTAATTTGTCCATTTGGTTACCTTGCTGGACTATTGTCAGGCCCCCAACAAGTGTAAATCCACCATCAAATCCACCACCAAATCCACTCCCAAATACAGCACAAACTCAAAGCACCAATACTAGTGGGGGACCATCAAAGGAGACCTTGAAAGCAGCTAACAGTGGGACCACAAGAATTTTCAAATTCATCCTAACTCCTGGATCCAACAATCAGAAGAACTGAACACAACTGCATGGAATTCTGTTTTTTGTCCTAGTCATTAGCATGAATTAAACAATGCTTTCTAGTTAACATAGTTTGAAAAACTTGTTTACATGTCAACCAGACGTTTTGTTATTTTGTGGCAAACTTATGCTGTTATGTAATGTTTGGGATTAAGCCAAATATAATGTTGTTTCTATTTTGGTTATAATCTATGTAGGATTACTACCTTATATAATACTTGACTTGTAATATTTCTTAGTTGTTCAAACTTGATAGAAAATTGGATTCAATCCAAAATAGATTTCTCATTAAACAGCCAGCAGTGACAATTTTCATTACAACATCACCATTTAGATCAAATCATATTCAGCCCTTTAAGAAATATACATCAACAATAACAACAACTACACTAATCACAGTAATATGTCACAAACTCCTGGGCTTTTTCTTTTCAATACATAATAGTTTCCTTTCCAACTCTTCCATTTTTTTTTCCAATTCCTGACTTTAAAACAGTTGATCTTCAGCGTCTATTCCCTCAGCATCATCCACAGCACCCAATGCTTGAGACTCTATGGTGCTAATTTTTTTTCAGGTGTTCATCAAGCCAGAAAAAGTACCGACAGTAACATTCTTTAACCTGGAGTAAATTTTTGGAGAATCACTTAATTAGACACATTACAGTCTCATCCAACTATTGACAAATAGTAACTTACCTTGAAGAATGGACAACTGAGAAACATTCTATTAGGGTTAGTTGCTGTTCTAGACTTGTAAAGAATGGCATATACGCCGCAGAAGCACTTTAGCGCAATCCCATCTCAATCACATCCTCCTGGCACGGCGCATGAAGATCCCCCTCCAGGTCTTGTGCATGAAGAACCCCCTTCACTCGTCATGGATGATCGCACCATCAACGACCATGGGTTTGACCATGCATTTCGATCAAATAGGGCTCAATGATGGTAACAACGTCGTTTTGGGGCATAAGGACCAATTTGTCCATTAAGAATTTGTTCTCCATCCACATCATCAGCCAAAACGGATAGCTCAGACTCCACCTCTCCAGGTCAGTATTCTCCATTGCCGTTTTGAGGCTCAACTCGATAGAGGGGTATAATTGTCACGCGTTTTATAAAGTGAAGGATTTAAATGTATTTTTCAATCTTGAGGGACGAAAATGTCCACATTTAAAAAGGTCAGAGACCTATTTATCTTTTACTCAAAAACCAATGAACGATTTATACTATAGTTGAAAGACGTCAAGCTACTCTTATATAGTTTCTTCTATAGAAAAAAAAAATATTATTGCTAATTCATAGTTTTAGATTATCACAATTAACTTTATGCCTAATAGTCCATTACTTTTTTGCATTTACTTTAATAGTAGGGTAAATTATATTTTCTGTTTATGAAATTTGTCCAAAATTTTAAAAATACTCATAAGTTTTATTTTGCTTCAATTTTGTCTCTGAAGTTTTTGATTTGCATCAAATATAAATTTTTAGAAAGTTTAGGATTAATCCAGCAATAATGCATGACAACTATCTAATTTACTTGTGTTGAAGGCTGATTTTGTGAAACTGTTGCTAAATTTGGTCTTAAATTTTTTTTTTTGAATTAAAGGGAGCTCAACACAACAGAGTGGAGCAAAGAAAAGAGCTGAAAGTCCTAAAAAATAAATTACAAAACAACTCCTAGTTATCTTTGATAATCCATTCCTCAGCAAACGCAAATGACTTGTTTATAATTTCCCGCAAGCTGGATACCTGATTTCGAAACAGTCTGCTATTCCTTTCTAGCCATATTGTCCAGACAACAGCAAAGAACCCAATGAACCACCGCTTTCTCTCGATCTTCCATATTGCCATGTGTAACCAGCTTTCGAAGTGGTCCTTAAGATTACCAGGGGGACACCAACTCCTTCCAAACGCAAGCAGCCAAGCACACCACACCTGCCACGTGATATCACAACCAAGAAACAAATGGAATACAGTTTCCTCAGCCTTAGAACATAGCACACACTGCTTGTCATTCTGATCAAGAACACGTAGTCTACACAGGTGATCCTTCGTATTCACCCTCCCAATAAGCACAAACCAAGACAATAACTCAATTCTTGGAGGGACGAGCCCTTTCCATATGGCACGAGTGAAGCTATAACTTGTAATTTCAGCCGGAAGAACTTCCGCCTGCATCATCTGAGTCAAGGAGCTCGTTGAATAAGTACCTGTGTTATCAAATTTCCATGTCACCGTGTCCTCTCTTTCGTTTGTAGGCTTAACTGACTGCAATGTCTCATGAAGTTGTCCTACCAAATCCAGCTCCCACTGAAACAGCTCCCTCCTCCACTGGAAACTCCAAATCCAGTCTAATCCATCCCAAAACCCACAATCCCCAATGACGGCTTCGGTGAGGGTTGAAACCGAGAAGAGCCTAGGAAACTTATCTTTCAACGCCCCATTAGGCAACCAGCTATCCTCCCAGAATCGGATCATTCTATCGTTCCCGAGCTCCATAGACAACCCGCTTATTAACTTTTCTCTCAGTCGCGGCTCCCAGACTTGAAGCTGACAGATATCCTTCCAGGGACCTCCTCGTGTGGGCACAGGCTGGTCTCGCAACATCACCGCAGGATCCATATTGGTACAAGAGCAGACCACCTTCTTCCATAAGGGACAGTCTTCTCTTGAGAACCTCCACCACCACTTAAACAGCAATGCTGTATTTCGAATAACTGCATCCCCGACCCCCAGTCCACCTGCTTTCTTCGGAGCCATAATAACTTCCCATTTTACAAGAGGCAACCCTTGCTTACCCCCATCTGTACTCCACAAGAACTGCCGTTGTAAAGAAATCAGCTTCTCTGCCGCTGACTTTGGCATCTTGTATAAGCTGAGATAGTAAATAGGTAAGCTATTAAGCACCGATTTAATTAGGACCAGCTTGCCTGCCTTGTTTAGAGTCTTTGCTTTCCACAAGCTCAGCTTCTCCTCAACCTTATCAATTACTGGTTTCCATGTCTTCACCCTTCTCGGATTTGCACCCAGGGGGATGCCTAGATATCTGATTGGTAAAGACGCCTCTGTACATCCCAGTAACAGACACATCCTACGGACCCACAAGCTATCACAGTTGACCGGGATAATGTTGGACTTCTCAAAATTTATGCTCAGGCCAGACATCAGTTCAAAACACCGCAGCAGTCTCTGATAATTTCTAATGGTCGCCTCCTCAGGTGGGCAGAATAGTATAGTATCATTGGCAAACTGCAAGTGAGACAACTCAATGCTATCCTTCCCAACCAACACCGGAGATATGCGTCCGTTCCTCACTGCCTCGCCAATCATCCTATGCAGAACATCCACAACTAACACAAACAGGAATGGTGACAGGGGATCTCCTTGCCTCAACCCCCTCTCCATTTTAAATGGCTTCGACGGTGATCCATTGATAAGAACCGACATAGAGGCAGAGCATACGCATTCCCTGATCCACCCCCTCCATCTCTGGCCAAACCCCATCTTCTGCAAAACAATATCCACAAAGGCCCACTTGACTCTATCATAAGCCTTTTGGAAGTCCAGCTTGATTATCACGGAGCTCCTTTTCTGTGATTTCAACCAGTGCACAGTCTCACAGGCAATCAACGCTCCATCATGTATTTTCCTGCCCTTCACGAATGCGCTTTGAGTCTCCCCTACAAGACCCGGCATTACCTTCCGCATTCTCCGAACCAGAACCTTAGATATCACCTTATAAACACAACCCACCATACTAATTGGCCTTAGATCCTTGATTTCTCTTGCGCCAGTAAATTTTGGCGCCAGCGCCACCCAAGTGACATTCGACTCACTAGGTAGTTTACCAGACTGGAAGAACCCTGTCACCGCGTCAGTGAATTCACCACCTAATTCCCCCCAACACTTCTTTATAAAATTCATATTATATCCATCACTTCCTGATGCCTTTGTTGCCTCACAGTCCCATACTGCCTCCTTAATTTCTGCAAGTGTTGGCATCCGCTCTAGCTCCGTTGCCTCTTCCTCCAGAATTTGCTTTACGAGCCCATCCCTAAACCCAATAGTCGGCGATGGTTCCTGATGGTACAAGTCCTTATAGAAATTTCTTATGGCAATCTTTATCCTTGCTTGATTCCTTACCAGCCTCCCATTAACCATTAGAGCATCAATCCGATTGGATCTTCTCCGCGATGAAGCTAGAGCGTGAAAGTAGCGTGTGTTTTTATCCATCTCCTTCGCATGGCGAGACCTTGACATCTGCTTCCAATGTAATTCCTGTCGTATGTACCATTTTTTACAACAACTTACAAGCGCCTTTCTCCTAGCTTCAACAGTCCCATCAGCCACTCCAGAGCCTGTCAAATCATCCACTTTTTTTATTTCATCCTCAAACTGTGTAATCCTTTTATCCATGTCTCCAAAATTCTTCTTATGCCATCTGCTCAGTGGAACCGTCAAACTCTTCAATTTGTCCATGAACTGCCTGTCACCCAAAGCCCTCCACTCCTCTTTTACCATCCTCAGAAACCCATCATGCGTGAACCAAGAATCTAGACTCCGAAACGGTCTTGGCCCTCCTCTCAACTGAGAGACCTCCAAGATCAACGGACAGTGGTCAGATAACCCTCTTGGTCCACCTCGTAGCCTGGTTTCCAGAAACACTTCTAACTACTCCAAACTCACCAGAACCCTATCAATGCGACTGCAGGACTGCCCTCTGAACCAGGTGAACAATCGGTCAGTGATTGCCAAGTCCACTAACTCCATATCCTGTATCCATGCTTTAAACTCCGTGGCAGACACCGTCAAAGAATCAGCCCCCTTCCTATCCTCTACTTGAGTTATTTCATTGAAATCTCCCAGGTAGCAAAACGGGACTTGACACAACCCAAATAGGAAGCTCAATTCTTCCCAAGTAGCAAGCTTGGCCCCCCTCTCATGCGGGCCATAAACCAGGCAGAAAGCGCAGGAAAAATTATTTCGAAGTAACACACCCTCCACACACAACCAACGACTTCCTTTATAGCATGTATTCATCTGAAATACCGTCTCCTCCCACATCAGTAACAGGCCTCCAGAAGCACCACTCGACCCAACATATTCCCATTTAACAGCACCAGCACCCCACAATTACACTACATCAAATGTTGTCACAACTTTTTTTTTTGTCTCAATCAAGCGTAGCATATTTAACTTAAATTTCCTACGAAAGTTCTTTAGCATGCTCAATTTACCAACTCCCGCCAACCCCCTAATATTCCAGGAACTAAAAATCATTTTAAAGCACTTACACACACCTTTCTCCGAGTTTTCGGTCTACTCCATCGTGCTTTCTCCTTCTGCCTAGCCAGTCTTTTCTTCTCCGCAAGTGCCTCGTTCTGTGCCTGAAGTATTGCCATGATGTCATCTTCCTCATCATACTGCACAGCTCCGGATTCCATAGCAAGCTTCCATGCTTCCCGGTTTTCCTCCATTTCAGCTACTCTTCTACTACTATCAGTCATTTCCGGTTCGGGCTCTCGCCCAATCTCAACGGGGTCATTCATCAAGACTGTCAAGTGTTCCCCTATACCCCCCAAAGCTGAACTTGCAACCCCCTTTGAGCCCCCGCTGCCATTATCCTCCCCATAATCCTCTCCCTCCGGACCACGCCTATGCTTCCCTACCCCACCCCCCTTTAATATTATTTCCACCCGTGGGTTTCCCAGGCTTAATCCATCCCTTACCATCTCGCCGCACGCCATAGGCTTCCGGCATCCTGCGTCCAGGCCAACAACGACCAACCCCGAATCCGTTCCTCCACTAGAAGGCAGCATCACCAAACCATCATCTAGCAACACCGTTCCCTTACACCAACCCCCCCCAGATCCGACCTCCCTTAACGCGTCCCGACTCCCAGGCTGGTCGAGCCCCGTCTTCCCTCTTCGAGACTCATTGCCCGAAGTACTCAGATCCAGGTCCAGCGATCCCAACCGAACCCCATCACCCGCAGACCGAGCCCTCCCCGGCGGCGCGTCCCCTGTCGGCAGACCCATCAGCACGCCCACACCCTCCACGACGAAGGGTCTGCCACCCGCATCACACCGGGGCATCGTCTTCGCGGAACTCCGAGATGCACAGGTTTCCCTTATGCTTCCCACACCAAGCACACCGTCACTGCCCGTATCCCTCTCACTATCAACCCAACAGCTCTCCAATGGACCACTCCCTCCAACCCGACCCGACCGAATGCTCCACTGCCCATTGCCTTCATTCAGCTCCTTTGAAGGCCCATTACTCAGACCCACTTCCAACCCATCTAAAGTGGCAACAGATGGGCCTTGTGCATTTGGTTCCAAGCCTACCACCGTTGGCTTAGGTAACCCCATTTGGGCCCCACTCATAATTCTCTTCCTACCCGACCCATTAGCCTGCACTCCTACCTGCACCTTACCTGTGATCCCATTCCCATTCTGCACCCTATCATTTAATACCGTAACTACACCAGGATCAGCCATATCCTTTCTAGGAGAAAAATCCGCACTTGTTGCCGTTGTATTGTTCGAATTCAAAAAATCGTTACCCCATTCGTTCAAGATCTCAGGCTGAATTCCCGTTCTACCCTCCTGCATCTCCTCCAGCCTATGCGGTACGACTATCAACTCAGCCGTCATGTCCCACCCCTCCACCGTTCTCGGAGTTTGGCACCGGTCAGGCAGACCGGCATTGTTTTTATTATTTCGCTCCACAGCATCCAGCGCCATGTCCCCTGACGATCCATCCGCAGCCTTGCCCATCTCCGTAACATACACATCGAAGCCACACGACCCTACCAGGAGGCTGAGACTTTCAGAGATAGGATCAAACCTCCAAGTATCCACTAGCACACGTCCTTCCCAGAACGACGTGCCTGAGCATGTTCCGGCATCAACCTCAATCACTTCACCCCACTGTGTCCCAATTGCACAAAAGGTATCTGCCGTCCAAGCATACAGTGGAATACCATAACACGTAAGCCACACCCTTCTCCTGGCGTACCGTTCGTGTTCTTGCCATCGGCATACATGATGAAAAAGCTGCCGGCTCCCATCCCCAGAATTTTCCAACGCTTCCTCCGCGCTTCGGGTGCTATCAAAAACCAGCAAAGCCTTATACCTCCCCACATCACAGATTTGGACAACGTGCGGCCACACCTTCCGGATAGAGTCGGCCAAGGATCGAAAATCAATTGCTCTCCTGGCACTCCCAACAACACTCCTACTCAGCCAATCCAAATTATTCTTGGACGCAACTACCTCCAATCCCTTCGTCGCTACCACCTTCGGTCCCTCTATGAGTGTATGGGGTGAGTTGGCGATAGACGTCTGACCAACCCCCTGTCCCCCGTGGTCACCCGACGTGAATTCCCCTGCACACACCTCCACACCAGTATTGACTTCATGCTGCTTAGGCTGGACCTGTCTCCCACCCATCCCCCCAACAGGAACTTCCCGCCCCTTAGAATCGTCTCTCCTATATTTGGCCTCCCTTACAAACATCTCCGATCCCCTTAGTCGCACGTGATTCATCTCAGCAATCGCTTTCAGAGCTCTCCCCTTCGTGGTATACCTTATGAATGCGAAAAGGTAGACAACCCCATTCCTCATCTTCCTTGAAAGATAAATGTCGTTAATCCGCCCCGTCCAAGAGAAAAGCTCAAATAACTCTCGTTTCGAAATATCACCTGGTAATCTGTCCACAAATACACTGAACGAATCCCGCTCTAGGCGTACGTACTCCTCCCGATTCCACACTCTTGGCTCCTTCTCCACCCTGGTGGAAACCCGCCACCTTCCCTGTGCGGTGTTTCCCCATCCGTCGCTCTCTCTCTTGGACCTGGCTCTCATCCCTTAGATGTCCCTTAAATTTGGTCTTAAATTTTTTGAAAAATTAGCCGTCAGGGATATATTTGATGCAAATCGAAAATTTTTGAGACAAAATTGAAACAAAATAAAACTTAGGGATATTCTTAAAACTTTTAACAAACTTTAAGGATAAGAAATATATTTTATCTTCATAGTATTATAAAACACACCAATAAATATAACAAATTTAGATAAAATTATAATTTGTATTCGGTCTATACAACGTTTACTTTTAAATTGATTCAAATTATGGTAATATTTATGTTTTAGTGATAAATATATGCTCGATTTTTTGATTGCGCCTCGCTCATAATGCATTTGAATTCAGTCATAATCAGGCAATTCAGATCTATATACCAGTTTGCAGTTGGCTACAATGGTAGTCCGTGCATGACTGCATGTAGTAAAATATAAACTTAACGTATAATAAATTGTTACTTTATTAATGCCTTATTTGCTATTTAAATTATACTAGACTTAAGACCTGCACGATGTGTGGATAACTAAGTTAATTATACTATATGGTATAAATTAAAAAATATTATATGATTTAGATAATACGTGGATTAATGTTAATTTTAAAGACTCATTTGTAAAAAATAATTATAATTTGTATATAATTTAATATAATTATTCAAAAAAAAAACAGAGAAAAATATACAACAAAAGTCTTGTGAAATTGTTTTTTTTAATATTTATTTATGTGTGTTTTTTAATATTTTTATATCATAAACAATTTTTTTTTATACTTTGTCATAGAACATAATCAATTCTACGATGATAAGTTTTTTTTATTTATTCGTGTGAATATTTTTTATAAACAATTCATTCGGATTTTAAAAAATAAATTATCTTTGTTGATATTTTTGAGATGGTGTTGTTCTATAATATAATTTTAAAATTTTTTTAGTGTATTTGGAGATAATTTTAAAGAAAAAATTAAGAAAAAATTTTGAGAATAAGAATACAAAAAGTATAGTACGATATTATAAATTTACTTTATTAATCATGATATATGAGAATATATGCATAATAAACAAATGTTATTGTGTCATTATACATTAAATATTTATAACTGAAAATTGCTATTATTATAGTTTTAATGCAAATATTAATTATATTTAACTACTGTTATTTTTTAATTATTTTTGTATTAAATTTAATTATTTTTTTATCATTGTTATGTAGAAATCTATTATTTTTATTTTACGCAATTATAATTTTGTCATCTATGCAAAATTGCTAACGTGGTACAACCACAAAAACTAATATATCATCAGCTCATTCTATAATAAATTTATATTAACTTTTATATAGTAAAAATAAATTAGTTTAATTTCAAGATATAGTTTTTTAAATTATAAAAAATGGGTAGTATAGTGTATATTAATATCAAAGGGGAGAATAGAAATCAAATAACGGATTCCAAATTCAAATGAAACATCTAGAAAATAACTATTAAACCGTAGGATCAATTGGTTTTTAGAATCAAGTTTTACATGATTATGGATGGTACGTTAAAATAATTTAGGCAGTAGTAAATAGTTGATGGTCGATGGAGGATAAACTTATACTAAAGGATCTAAAATAACATTAAATCTGATTATGACAATTATAAAAAGAAAAAAGAGCACGTGAATCCAATGTGTGTTATCTTTTGATGACTAAATTCAGGTGGTTTATTATAAATAGAATTATATATTCTTATTTCCCAAAAGAAAAGTAAATTGAAATTAATTCTCTTTCAAAATATATTCACCATAACAAGTACTAAAGAACTTCCTTCAAAGTTTCATGTTAAATGTTTGTTTAAGTAGAAAAATATTAGAGATTATCAGAATTTATTTAGCTATTAATTCAATTCTTTTAATCTAGTTATTCAATAACATATTTTATCTTATACTTTTAAATATTAATGACTATTTGATGGCAAAAAATAATAAATTTTTATGGTCTTTTAACATTCTTCATTTCATTAACTATTATACACAACACTATTTTGGAGTAGCACGTAAAATACCATTTATACATCAACCAAAACAAACGGCAATAAATGTCAACGATAAAAGCCAAAAAACGATAACTCAAATGTTATAATCTTTCCCTTATCACCTAGAGATTTCGGGGTAAAGTCACACTCCTAACTTTGGGAAAAAAACAATATCAACAATAAAACGACACTTAATGAATAGAGTACCTCTCCCGCAGTTTCAAAGAAATTCTTCCACAATTGTACCCCTTAATTACCTAAACTGTGTATCCCCAACCGCGTTAACTCAAGTGAAACTCAGACTCGTCAACTCCAAGCATAAAAAAATATCATTTATTCCAAACACTTAATACTTTGTCCTACCATTTTTGTTAACTGCTACTTACTTATCTTGTATAGCTTTTGTCACTATGCGTATGACTAGTAGTGTCACACTTCTCTTCTTGATTCTTTGCTTCTCTAACTTCTTGTATAATGCTTCTGCTCTTGTCTCTGATGATGTCACTCTCTGTTCACTCTTGACTCATTGGACCTTTGTTCCACTCATCATAAACTCCACTTGGAATGGCTCTGATTCGGTTCTGTGCTCGTGGATTGGAGTCCAATGTAACCATGCCTATGATGTGATCTCCCTTAACCTCAGTGATCTTGGGATTCAAGGTCAACTTGGACCAGAAATAGGACAATTACATCGCTTGCAGACCCTTGTGTTGTCGAATAATGGTTTCTTAGGAAAGGTACCTTCAGAGCTAAGTAACTGTACTTTGCTTCAGGTCTTAGACTTTTCTAATAACAGCTTTTGCGGACTGATATCAAATAGCTTCAAGAAGTTGCAAAGCTTACGCAGCATGAATTTGTCGTCTAATCTAGTGAATGGTGCGATTCAAGATTCCTTGTTTCAAATTCGTCAGCCTGAAGAAATGAACCTTCACAATAACCATCTCAGTGGTCCTATACCAACCGGTATTGGGAACTTAACTGAGCTGTTAAGGTTACACTTACATGGTAATCGGTTGTCAGGTACGATTTCTTCATCCATTGGTAATTGCAGTAAACTAGAGGAATTGTTTCTGAATGAGAATAGATTGAGTGGGGAACTATCTTTGGAGATGGCAAAGCTCAAGAATCTAAAGACTATGTCTTTGTTTGACAACCAGTTCTCAGGAGTCATTCCTCAAGACTTGGGAATCAATAGCAGCATAGTGAAACTGGACTTTACAAATCTTCTACCAAATCTTTGCTTTCGAAAGAAGTTAAAAGTGCTGAACATGGGATCTAATCGACTTCAAAGTAACATACCTTCTGATGTAGGAAGGTGTACAAGTATAAGTATGCTGATTCTCAGTGAAAATAATTTCATTGGGTCTCTTCCTATTTTTGAGAGTAATAAGAACCTCAAATACTTACACATAAGCAAGAACAACATCAGTGGACCAATTCCACTAAGTCTAGAAAAATTGTACAAATCTTGCTACAATTAACATGTCAATGAACAAATTTACTGGACTCATACCATTTACACTTGGAAAGCTTGCGAATCTTACAATTTTGGATCTTTCACACAACAATTTGGAAGGGCTTTTGCCACCACAGTTGTTAAATTGTACTAAAATGAATCATTTTGATGTTGGATTCAATTCCCTAAACAGTTCCTTCCCATCAAGTCCGAGGAACTGGACAGGGATAACCACATTAATTTTAAGAGAGAATCATTTTATAGGTGGTATCCCGAGCTTTTTCTCAGAACGTAGCAAGCTTCGTGAACTACAACTTAGTGGAAATTTAATTGGAGGAACAATTCCTCCATCATTGGAAAAACTACAGAAGCTGTTATATGGGTTGAATTTGAGTAGCAATGGATTGACAGGTGTGATTCCTTTAGAACTTGGGCAACTACAAGAACTGTAAAGTCTGGACATATCACTAAACAATTTGATAGGAAACATAGATGTTCTTGCTCAACTAGCATTGATTGAGATCAATATTTCATATAATTTCTTGTATGGTCTTGTTCCAACATCCCTCTGCAAGTTTTTGGATTCCTCATCATCTTCTTTCTTGGGCAATCCCTATTTAAATGTCAGTTGTTCTCCTTCTAGTGGCCTGGATCAGACCAACACTTGTAATTTGAAGCCATGCTCCTATCAATCAACTTATCACAAAGTCATCAGTGCATTGGTAATTTTAATGATAGAACTTGGATCCTCACTGTTTGTTTCAGCTATGCTGGTAGCTCTACTTTTGATTTATCTTCGCAAGAAAGAAATGAAGAATTATGTCTATGGTGAAAGAGGAGCAGGAAGAATCAGTTTTCTGTACAAGGAAGAAATGAAGTTGTTCATTGAAAAAATTAGTCAACTTCCCTTCGCGACATAGTGATGGAGGCTACAGATAACCTAAATGATCAATACATTATTGGCAGAGGAGCTCATGGGATTGTTTATAGAGCTCAACTGGGTTATACAACTTTTGCTGTAAAGAAGTTTGCATTCGAAAGGAATAAGAGAAAGTATTTACATATTATGCGGAAAGAAATTGAAGTATTGGGAGGGATCAAGCATAGAAACTTGGTTTCTTGTGCAGGCTATTGGATAGGAGAGAACTATGGTATGCAGTGGAAGATCTAGAAATTTTATAAAGAGGGGGCCGAAATAAAAAAATTGAAAGTACCATATTAAAATTGAAAGCTTTAATAAAAAAATAATTGTATATTTTAATATTATTTTAAATTAAAATTAATTTAAAAAAAAATCATTTATATCAAAATTTTTTTTCATAAAATTCTAATTTTTATCCATATTATAAAAGATATAACATAAATAATATAAATTTGTTTCTCTAATACTTTTAATATATAAGATATATTCGTATTAATAAATAATTCACTTAATATATTTTAATTTTAATATCATAAAAAATAAAATTTAATCTAATTTATTTTTATGTATATATTTTCTTATTACATTTAATTAGGAATTATTATAAAAACTAAAGTATTTTTATAGAATAATATATAGAAAAATTATAAAAAAGATAAAAAAATTTGAAAGAATAAAAAAAATAAATTTAAAATACATGAAATGGGATTTGAACTCATGTGTTGGAGTATAAATGTCTCCTTTTAACCATTGAACTAGAAGATATATTATTAAAAATTTTACACATTATATTAAATATATTCTAAGTTTTAAAAATTTAGGGGGGCCATGGCCCATACAGGTCCCCTCCTAAATCCACCTCTAATGGTATGGTCTTATCTAAGTACATAAAGAATGGAAGCCTCCATGATATTTTGCATGAGAAATATCCTTTACCACCCTTAAATTGGAGTATACGGCTTAACATCGCTGTTGGAATTGCACATGGACTAAAATATCTGCATTATGACCACACCACACCCATAGTACACCGAGACATAAAGCCACATAATATACTTCTTAATGATCAGATGAAGCCTCTTATATCTGATTTTTGTACTTCCTTCTATAGGAACCTTGCTGAGCATTCTTATTGTCAATCTCATTCTTGGAAAAAGCTTTTAACATATGTTGTAGGTACTGCTGGTTATATCGCACCAGGTACGTAGATCTTTCTCCTAAGCTAGATTAAAGTTTTGGATGCTGATAATTATTTTTAGTGTTGAGTCTGGAAGAAGGATCTTGATGCACTCTGTACTTCTCTCTCTCTGAGTGGTCATGTGTTTAATTGTTTATATAAACTATTAGAACAAAAGAAAAGAAAAAAGAAAAACTTTCTCCTAAACTTTTCAATTGATTTGCATTTTGCACACTACTTTTATAGCTAATAGTAATTTCTGCTTCTCTAATGTGATGATACATGCATAGTATCTCTATAACATGGCTATGTTGTCCCCTGATATAGAGAATGCATATGTAATAGTGCAGAGCAAAAAGTCTGATGTATACAGCTATGGGGTAATTTTTCTTGAGTTACTAACAAGAAAGAGAGTGGTTATTGAGAAGGAAAGAAATGTGACCGGTTTAGTTAGTTGGGTTAGATCTATCTGGTTGGAAATAGGCAAAATTTAGGAGGTTGTTGATCTAGACATTGCAAATGCATTTCCCAATTCAAGAGTATTGGCAAGGCAAGTCACTGAGGTGCTTTTGTTGGCATTAAGATGTACTAAGAGGAAGCCTCGTGAGAGACCAACCATGAAAGACATTACTAGCTTCTATCAGAAAAACATATTCAAGTTGAGTTGCGATGATGTGGATATGGTTAATGAAAATATTGTTAATGTGGTACCACAACCATACAATATTTCATTTCTCAGTACTAATCCAGTTTCTGACACTCAGAGTGACTCCTATATGCATGGTAAAACTAGTGAGGATCAGAGGATGCAATGCTAAGACATAACAAATTTGCATTATATGTGGAGAATGAACCTCAAGATTCTAATGGTTTCATCTGGTGGTGGCAAGATCTTAGTCAATCTGAAGATTCTTTGGTTGATTGGAATGTGATGGCTACAACTAAAACTGTTGTTGATGGATTCATAGTTAAATTAATAGGCAATGGTAAGATATATACTGAACAGGTAGTAGTAACAGCTCTTTTTGTTTATAAAGTAACTTTTACTTGGCCTTATTTGATCTTCCTTCCAACTGTGGCTGGATCAGTAATTACTCAATCCTTCAACTAGTTTTTCCTCTCTTGTTAGACTCAGTATATGTACCAGCAGAAATCTTTGAAATCACAGCTCAAGTCCTGCTTTATAGCACCTATAAAGGACCCTTCATCTTGTGTTATTGTGTGTAACAATGAAGTAAATGATCGATGAATCATGGCAGAAAATTTTATTAACGCATGTAAACATTTAGTCTTAATATGAAATATAAATACTAATGTTTTTTTTTTTACAAATTTTAGATTAATTTACCATTTTAATCTCTCACAAGTTACAGGTATTATCTTGGCAAAGCTAAATATAAAATAAAAGTATCCTTTCTTACTGAGATCTGACATGTAATTACTATGATAATTAATTTGTCATCTTTTTAATTATTATATCTACATTCTTGATTAAGCTTGAGCAAGTAGAGTGTAACTATATTTTGGATTTAGTTAATAAGTTCTCTGAAAAACCACAAATTTTAATTTTTTTAAAGCATTTATTGTATAAGAACTATAACATGTTTTCAAAATAAATAATTTTAGCTAGAACCCCTAGGACATTCGTAAGGAAAACTCATATTTTTTATAAGTACATTCAATGCACTTATTAAATGTGGTTTGGAAATATATATATAAAGTTAGCAACTTAGAATAGAATGTTTTTTTTTTTTTAAAATTTTGAATGCAACTTTACTGCATAAAATCTTGATTCAGCTGGAACTTACTACCAAAGATATCTCAATAGTCCCCACCATGATGATGTTGGATGAGATAACATTCTCATTCTCTTTACTAATTGCGTTAACTCATCCAAGTCAATCTTAAACTACACCACTCTAGGGAGATAACATTCTCACTAATTGCTTGGTTTTCTTTTCTAGCAAAAACAAGACAGCTTATTATGTTCTTCTTGTAAGTTAACTAGTTGTGTTGAGCTTGTTACCTTGACTCTATGAGTGTCATCACACTCCTCTTGTTGATTCTTTGCTTCTTTTCCTTATTATTACCTTCTGCTTCTATTCATGTCTCTGATGGGATAACTCTGCTGTCATTGTTGTCACACTGAACATTTGTTCCTCCCATTATCAACTCCACTTGGAATCCATCTAATTCCATTCCATGCTCATGGGTTGGAGTCTAATGTAACCATGAGCACAATGTGCTGTCTCTTAACCTCACTAACCATGGTATTCCCGGTCAACTTGGATCCGAGATAAGGCAATTGCATTACTTGAAGACTCTTGTGTTGGCTAATAATGGTTTCTCAGAAAAGGTAACTTCAGAGTTAAGTAACTATAGTTTGCTTCAGCTCTTAGACCTTTCTAATAACAGCTTTAGTGGACAGATACCATATAGCTTCAAGAAGTTGCAAAATCTGCAGTATATGAGCTTGTCATTCAATCTGTTGAGTGGTGAGATTCCAGATTTCTTGTTTCAAATTCCTCAACTACAAGAAGTGAACCTTCACTCTAACCATCTCAGTGGTCCTATCCCGACCCGCATAGGCAACTTGACTGAGCTGTTGAGGTTTGATCTACATGGTAATAGGTTGACATGTACTATTCCTTCATCCATTGGTAATTGCATCAAATTAGAGGATTTGTTTTTGAATGAGAACAAACTCGAAGGCGTTCTACCATTGGTGAAGGTTAATCTCAAGCATCTGAAAAATATCTCACTGTTTGATAATTAGTTATTTGGATTTATACCTCAAAGCTTGGGAATCAATAATAGCCTAGTGAAGCTGGACCTTACAATGAATGATTTCATTGGTAATATCCCACCCAATCTCTGCCTTGAAAAACAATTACGTGTTTTGAACATGGGATTCAATAAAATTCAAGGTAGCTTACCTTCTGAGGTAGGAAGATGTGAAACTCTAAACATGTTAATTCTTAGTGAGAATCATTTAACCGGCTCTCTTCCGGAGTTCGCAAGTAACCTGAACCTCAAGATTATGGACATGAGCAGGAACAGAATTGGTGGAACTATACCATCAAGTTTGGAGAAGTGCACTAATCTTATCGAAATAAATTTGTTAATGAACAAATTTATTGGCATCATACCATCACAGCTTGGAATGCTTCTAAATCTTGAGGTTTTAAATCTTGCACATAACAGCTTGGAAGGTACTCTGCCAAATCAGCTGTCAAATTGTGCTAAAATGGATAGTTTTGATGTTGGATTCAATTCCCTCAATGGATCATTCCCATCAAGTTTACAGAGTTGGACGGATTTAACAACATTGATTTTAAGAGAGAATCGTTTTACAGGGAGTATCCTAACTGTTCTTTCAGAATTTAACAAGCTCCATGATTTACAGCTTGGCGGAAATTTGTTTGGAGGAAAAATTCCTCCATCGTTAGGAAAGTTGAAGAATCTGATCTATGGATTAAATCTAAGTGCTAATGGATTGACAGGTGAAATTCCATTTGAAATTGGGAAGCTAAAAGTACTGTCTAGTCTGGATTTATCCTCAAACAATTTGACAAGAAGCATGGATGTTCTTGGTGAACTTTCGTTGGACAACTTGAATATTTCATACAATTTCTTGCATGGTCCAGTATCAAAAACTCTGATGAATTTCTTAAATTCCTCACCATCTTCATTCTTGGAAAATCCATATCTCTGTGTCAGTTTTTCAGCTTCTCATAGGTCAAATCGCACCAAAGCTTGTTACTTGAAGCCATCTGTCTACAAATCAACTTATCATTTAGGTATCAGTATAAGTGCAATGGTGATGATAGAACTTGGTTCCACAATATTGGTTTCTGGCATGCTAATAGCACTAGTTTTTTGCCGGTTAAATGCCTATGATTCAATGCTTTCACATGGTGAAAATAAAAAAGAAGATATTAACTTGGGTTTACCTTGGAATTGTGGCATGCTCAAGGATGCTATGATCAAAGTAGATGATGGGTGTATTGTTGGCAGAGGAGCCTATGCAATAGTTTATAAAGTCCACAATCAAGGTCTAGTTCTTACTGTACAGAAGAGTGTATTTAGAGGAAAGGACAACAAGCGCTTAGGAATTATGAAAAGAGAAATCAAAACCCTCTATATGATTAAGCACAGAAATTTGGTAAGAATCTTGGGATACAGTGTGGCTAAGGACTATGGTGTAATGTTCACTCACTACATGGAAAATGGAAGCCTTCATGATATTTTGCATAGGAACATTCTATCACCACCCTTAATCTGGAATGTTCGGCTTAAGATAGCTGATGGAATTGCACAGGGACTAAAATACCTGCATTATGACTGCGATCTACCAATAGTGCACCGAGACATCAAAGCACAGAATATACTCCTTGATGTTGAGATGGAGCCTCATATTTCAAATTTTGGTACTGCCAACATCAGGAACCTAACTGAGGATTCTTATACTCATTCTAATCTCCCTTGGCAAAAGCTTTCAGCACGTATAGCTGGTACTGCTGGCTATATGGCACCAGGTAACTAAACCTTTTTCTACACCTACTATCAAACCATAGCCTTATGCTTGCTATGATGTAGGGATACTTTTAGTTTGTTACAGCTTAAAAGAATAGTTAATGTAAAATAATATCTTCCTAACATGGCTGCATCGTCCATTCTTACAGAGTGTGCATATGCAATAGTTCCAAGCAGAACTTTTGACGTATATAGCTATGGAGTATTGTTGCTTAAGCTAATAACCAGAAAAAGTGTTAGTTGATGGCAATGAACATATAGTGAGTTGGGTTAGATCTGCCTGGAAAGAATAGTTTTCCTTGTAGCTTTATTTTTCAATTCGGCAGTGTTGAAAAAGCAAGTATACGAGGTACTTTCGTTGGCATTGAGATGCACAGAGAGAGATCAATGCAATGACCAATAATGATAGGTGTGGTCAACTCCTACAGAAAAAGCATATTCAAGTTGAGGTGTGATCATATGGCTAATGATAATAATGATGGTGCTGAAGTTACTGTAGGTGTAGCACCACAATTACCATTCAATAATGAACCAGATATCAGTACTAGTCCAGTTTACAACACTCAGGATCAGGGAGACTCCTATGTGCATGAAGAAAGTAATGAACCACAAGATGTCTATACTTTAAATGATTTGAGGCTTGTGTCTACACCTAAAATTGGTGTTGATGGACTCATAATTAAAGTAATAGGCAATGGTAAGTTACATGTTGAACAATTTACAGTGAAAACTACACTGGTTGTTCCTAAAGTGACCTACACTTGGCCTTATTTGAAGTTCCTTCCCACTGTGACTGGACCAGTAGTTACAATACCTTTCAACTGGTTTTTCCTCTCTTCTTGGGCTCAATATATGTACCAGAAGAGTTCTTTAAAATTATACCTCAATTTCTTCTTTATAGGCACCTATCAAGGACACTTCTACATGTTGTGTAAACTCTGAAGAATAAATATTATATATATTTTTATTGTTGGAACATGTAGAAATATATAAATTTTAAAATTACACCTCAATTCTCCCTTATATTTTGCTTGATATATAGGCTATGCCAACTGGAGCATTCTAGTGTGTATTTTTCTCTATGTTCACTTGGTGTGATTGTGATGGATTTTGTGTTGGAACATGCAAATATTTCACTTGTTCCATCCTTTTGAAGTGCTGGTCATTCTTCTTAGGCTGTGATCTTTTTACTGGTTTCAATTCACTCTTACATGCAATTTAAACAGCTTATTCCATGTGGTTGTTGAAAATGATTACACGTCAACCCAGATAATTAGACATCTTAATGCGACTAAATTTCCAAAATGGTCTCTCAGATTCACAACTTTCACTATTTCAATCTCTCAAATTTAAAATTACCTATACTGGTCCCCGAGATTTAGTTCTGAGCACTATAATAGTTCCTGGACCCTTTTTAGTACTAAATTGGCGAACTAAGTGCTGAATTGACTTTGACTTGCCACGCTGCACATATGGCTAAATAGCTCATTTCGTTTTGGCATTTGAAAAAGGCAAAAATGAAAAAAAGGAAAAAGAGTTTATATGATATCCAAATCATTATATTTGCCTTCATTCTCCAAACCGACCTTCTTTTGCCTTATTTAAGAGCTAAAACGAAATGATACTATTTAACCATGTGTCTAGCGTGGCAAGTCAGAGCTAACTCAACTGCTCCACATTTCGTTCATTGATTCAACATTGGAAAGTGTTCAGGGACCAATATGGTTCCTAGAATTGGATCTCGAGGACCACTATAGTGAATTTTGAATTCGAGGGATTAAAACGATGAAATTCGTGAATCTCAGGGACGCCTACGGGGATTTAGTGTTTTTAACGCACATAAAGGTGGACGAGTTACATTTATCCCACTTAACAGAGTGAGGGCACCACGCATTACTTATCCCCAGAGTTCTGATGTCATCCCTCTCTTAAAGAAATTGAATTTTAACCATAAGTCCATAAGTCAGTCATATATACTTTACACCAAACATAATATATAGGTTGTCTTTTAGTCTCAGTCTTCCTTCCAAATGCTACCTGGGTTGCCAAGACTGATAGTCTTGATTGCATAACACTGGATGATTGGTGTGGAAATGCTTTAAATGGCTTTTTATTTTCTTGGTTTTGGCTCTACATGGCTTGTCTACACCACTCTTCAGCTCTTATTTTTTTTTCAGAGCCTTTTCTTCTTGGGCTTCACTTCTAGACAGAAGAATTGGCATTAATAGAAACTTGGGCTTAAGCCCCACAAGAAGCCCAATTTTAGTCCATTGTTAAACTCAAGCTTTTGAGTTTTGGGCCATTGGACTCGAGAAGAATTCGTTGTTCAATTTTAGTAGTTTTTGAATGGCTATGGGTAAGAGTTTCATTTTATTTACTTACTCATGATGTGTTTGATGAAATGCCTAAACTACATGTGCTTTGCAAATTAGTTTATTGTGTGGAATATTATTTTAGTGAGCTCATGGTTGCTGCTTAAACTAATGGTTCCTTACTCTTATCATTCCTTAATCTCTTGATTTCTAGTTTTGTTGTTTGAATACGTTCATGGTTTTGTTCAATGTAATTGAATAAGTGGATTGAACGTTGATTCCTTGTTTACCTATTTGGGTAATGTTCATAAGTTAGGTGACATGTTATATTCATATTTGAGATTTTCATAGTTTGATGCATTTTTTCTGCTATGTCACGCTCATAGTACTATTCTTCATGGTTTTAAATTTTAGTGTGTCAATGTTGTTATGTACTTGAGACATTTCATTTCGTTATACATAAATGTTGCTTTTATGTATAATTTCAGACTTAGTGGTGTATCCTTCATGTTTATTACTCCTAATAATTAATTTGCAATCAATAATGTGAATGACCTGTTTGCTATCAAGACATTGGTTTCTCCTTTCATTGTGTGTGGCATTGCTTTTAGTCATCCCTTTCATTTTTGTTTAAACTAATTTGTGTGCTTAATTTTCTATCTGCCATTAGATAACTGAAGAATGACTATTTTGAAGCGGTATGTGCTGAGAATATTCATATCATTGAAACATATTACAGCAAACCATGGTGGATAGAAACCATGGTCATATTGTAGCAACCTCTTCTATGGCGGAGCACTCCATTAAACAGTCGCTTAAGTGCAGCCGGTCCTGCAATGCGAAAGCAGCTGTTGTTGTTGGGGAGATATTGGCCATGTGGCTCAAAGTTGAGGGATTTAGGGATGGACAAGGAAGAGGAATTCATGACAATGTAACTAAGGAAATAGAGAAGAAGGGATTTAAGATCCAAACCAAGGTGTGGGCTATTGTTAATGCCCTTAAAAATAATGGTGTTAAACTCATAGATGAAGATGATGGTAACAATTCTTCTCCTAACCACTCATAAAATTTCTTTTGTATATCTATAAATATATTAGAATATTTTTGCATTCCAATGAATATATAGGAATGCAGTGATTCTTGTACTAAGAAATCTTTGTAGTATACAAATACACCTATTTTCTGTTGTTATATTGATAGTAAATGTAAATTAGAATAATGTGTACTAGATGCTGTCATTTTTGTCACTTAATTCTGTATTTTGGGCTGCCACTTTCATTTGGTATGCGTGTAGATGTTGTTTTATTTGATACGATTTACAACACAAACAGGTAATTTTTGCCGTTCTGGTTTTGGTTCATTGTGATATAGTATTCGGTTTATACGCATAACTAGTTTCGGTTCATAACGGATTTTTCTTTTGGTGTCCACTGCAAGTGCAATTTGGTTTTTGGTTCTTTTGTGGCTGTGAATCACCATGGTCAGTTGACACTTCTTGGATGTACTTTGATGAAAAGTGAGGATATTTAGTCATTCAAATAGTTATTTGAATGTTGAATATTGGCTTTGTTGCATGGGAGGAAAGTCACCAAAAAGGATTTTTACCGATCAATGTGCATCGATACAAAGGGCTATTGAGACCTGTATGCCAACAACAATTCACAGGTGGTGTATTTGGCATATTATGAAGAAGATTTTGCATAAATTAAATAGCTACAAGAGACACGAAGAAATTGAACAAGAGATGAGTCACGTGATTTGGAACTTGTTCACAAAAGAAGCATTTGACAGAAATTAGAATGATTTTCTCATGAAGTATGATGTTGGAGGCAATAAGTGGCTTTCAGGTAACCGTGGTTTCATTCGAATTAATTGATGTTATTATTTTTTTGGTGAAAACAGGTATAACTTTCGGTTTTTTTGTGTCTGATTTCGGTTCATTTACAGAGTTATTTGAAGATTGTCATTTCTGGATTCTAGTTTATCTTGATCACCACTTTTGGGCCGAGATGAGAAGCACAAAGGAGCGAGAGCATGCATGCTTTTTTTAACAAGTTTATTACACGCAATAGCTCCTTGATTCAATTTGTGAAGCAATATGATAATTTCCTAGGAAGTAGAGAGCAAAGAGAGAGAGAGATTTTGATGCCACAGATTTTCATACTATCATACCTTGTGCAAGAAAATCATCAATAGAGGCTCAATTTTAGCATGTGTATACTCACAAGAAGTTCAGGGAAGTTTAAGCACAATTTAGAAGAAAGGTGAATTGCATCACAAGATCAACCCAGTCTGCTCTAGATTTTACGACATATGAAGTTGTAGAATAAGTTTCTAACTCAATGTTCAACAAGTTTGTTGTTACATACGATGCGATATCATGCGAAGTAAAATGCCAATGCTTATTGTTTGAGTCAAGGGGTATATTGTGCCGTCATTCTTTGAGTACCTTAAGCTTTGAGCGATTTGATAAAGTGGCATCGAAATATATATTGTAACGCTGGAGTAAGAACATAAAGAAGAGGCACACACATATCAAGAGCAGCCAAGACGAGCCTTTATTGGAGCCAAGAAGTAAGAGATTTGATGATTTGGTGTTTCGCTCACACCATATTTGTGAACTTGCATTAGAATTTGAGGAGTTGACTGGAATTCTACACTGCACTTTTGATAATGTCATGGCTAAGATCCAAGAATATCAAGCAAAAGTAAAGGTAAATGTTCGTTATCTCATGAAGATGCTACGTTGAATGATGTTATTGACCTTCAAAGTTCCCTACGTGTTAGAACAAGAGGATGTCCCAAGAATAGATTGGGATCAAATATGGAAAAAAAGATCGCAAATGCATCAGAGAAAAAGAAAAAGACAGCTCTAAGCGAGGTAACATTGATTTGCTTTTAATTAGGCAAAAATGTGTTTGTGCATGTTAGTACATTTGCTAATATATGATTTACTTCTTTTGCAGTTGAACCTTTTGGATGGAGGATCAATGATTCAATCAAGCTCCAGCCTCTATCATGCGCAGGATATGAATTATCCTAGAGAGGATATGACACACTATGATAGAAGTTTCGGTTTATAGTAAAATAAATTTCGGATTCATTTATGTTTTACTCATATATTGTTTTTCCCTTTTGATAAAAATAATGGTTAATTTTTTTATTTGTGTTATGTTTTATTTGAATAGTCCCGTTTTAGTTTTTCAAATTAGCTTCTGCAATTATGTTATGGTAAACAGTTTATGTATTTATTAGAATACATTTTGGTTCATTTATGACTAAATTTTGGTTCATTTGTGTTTTTGCCACTTGTTGTGGAATTTAGAAAACCACAACTGAACTGGCAGGTGCACTGGGTTGTACCAAGTAATATCTCAGGTGATTCAGGATCGATCCCACGAGGAATGATGGACCAAGCAACAATAGTTGAGTGATTCACTTAGTTAGACAAGAAAAAAAGGGGTGTTTTGTGTTCGAATAGCATTAAAACGGTAATTCAGGAATTAAGAAAGCAAACAATGATTTGGGTGTGAAATGTATTTGAGAAACAGTTAATTTTAGAGATATTTACTTTTTCGGATTAACAATTCTTACCAACTAGTTTAATCATGCGAGATTCAATTCATGGCAAACCCTAATTTCTTAGTGATTTAATCTCCTCTAACATAATCAACCGCCAATTCCTTGGTCACATAAATTAGATTAAAGGTTAAAGTCCAATTCTAGTTTATTAGCCACACAAACCCTAATTACCCAAAGATAAGATGATTATATGTCACATACCGTGTTAAGTCCAGATAATCATGGAATTATGAGAAATTACTTTCAAGCTGTTATTCAAGTGAGTTAACTTTTCCAAGATTCAACAAGAATTCAAGTAGAAAAAGAGTTATCTTCCAATATACTCTAATCCCTAGGATGAAGAATGAAAGTAGTTCTTGAATATAAATCAGTACATTGATTGAAAGTAGAATAATAATAGTATTAATCCATAGAATAAACAGAGCTCATAACCTTAACAGAAGGTTTAGTTGCTCATGGAGAAAAATAAACCCTAGCAGAAAAAAGTGTGTAATTCTCGAAAGTATGTAAGAAGAAGAAGAAAAAACCTAGGCCAAGATATCTTCTCCTTTTATATCTAATCCTAATTAATGTAAAATATATTTTCTAAAAACTTAAAATATCTTTTCTTAATTTAAAAATAATTTCTAAAACCTAATTAAATCAAACGAAATCCTTAAGATTACGTGAGAGTTCTCCTAGGTCAAAAGTCTGGCGCCAAACTTGAGTTATACCAAGTTTGGCGCCCCGTTGTGCATACAAGGGGCACTCATTCCAACGTTCTCAACGCCAAACACCAGTGATGCGGCATTTGGCGCCACCAAGGCTGAATCAACTTTAAGAATTATGGTGATCTTGGCGCGAAACTTGGAATTCTCAAGTTTGGCACCACCATGGCCGCATCAAACAAGAGCTTCATGAGTTCCTAGCACCAAACTTGGATGGTTGAAGTTTGGTGCCACCATCTATATGCACGTGGCTCCATTTCTCCTTTCTGAACTCTGCCAAATCCGACCGAACGCTACCTGAAACGAATCAAATTGCACACAACTCAAAGTAGCATTCATAATTACTTAAAACGCCTAAATCTTGATTAAGTTTAACCAATTCAAATGCAAATTTACTAAGAAAAGATAAGGAAGATGCTCACGCATCACCACAGTTGAGGTTTGATAAATATATTAAATCTATTCAGTGTGAACCTAGATTCATTCAAACTAATATGATGTCAATACGTCCCATACATTTCTAACAAATAAATCAAAAGGAATTTAACAAAAGATTTTCAAATATATATTAACATTTACAATTCCTTACAAAATAATGTTCAAGAATGTTAATAGAAATTCATTACAATTTAGAAGACTAAACCTATTTACTTTCGATATCCTTAAATGAGAATCTACAAAAAGGACTTGAGAGGGTAGCGGATAGCTTTGAGATTCTTATGCCTTCAGATCCCTCGATGACTTTGTCTCTCAATTTATTTATCTTGTCCAAGAGAATGGTTGGACGATATTCATACCTGAAAACATCAACTTGTTCCTACAATTAAAAGAAATTTATTCATATGAACTAAAATAAACTAAGAAATGAACCTAAATGAACTAAGATATGAACCAAAATTATTTAAGGAATAAAAATTTTGGTTAATACCTAATAGCAACATAAAGTGAACTTCAGTTAATTCACAAATGAATTGAAATTAGTTCAGATTTGAACAAGCAGTCAAAAAGACTTAATCATCAACAAAATACATTGAACGTATCCAGTTGACAAAAATCAGAGCTATAACTAACTAAACAAGCACACATGAACAAGTTTAGCAAAGTCAAGCTAAACAAAATCAAATTAACCTCAATTAAACTATGTTTATTGATACTTACCTGTTTCCAGTTTTTTCATTTGTATTTTTGCTTTTTGATCTTTTTGGGATTGATTGTTTCCAGCCATTTCATGACGTATATTCTACAATCAAAACTAATAAAGAAATTAGAAAATAAAATATGATTAATAAGACAGATACAAAAAAGCACAGTGAAACATATTAAATAACACTACTATAGCAAAGAATAATAAGAAGATTAATATGATGTTTGTTGACTGTTGATCAAAATATATAGTGCTTCAACGACCTCTTCATTGTCCTCCAAAGGTTTTGCCCCAGCATAAACCCTCATTTGGGATACTATCAAGCTCTGAAAAGGATAGGATAGAAGCAATGCTCAATCAGGCATAAAAAGTGATTGATATGATTTAATTAGAGCAGAAGGACTAGAAATAAGAGATAACTTAGAACAAATTTATTCAAAGCTATTATTTCAACAGGCACATCTTTTTTTAATAGGGTCAAGCACATGAAAGACCTTCTTTTGAACATCAGCAATCCACAACCACCAGTGGCCTCCATGGCAAATTGGTGCAAATAGCTGAAGTTTGGGAAAATGATAGAATATTTCAGTCTAAATGATACCAAATAACAAAATTATTTAAGAAGTTTTAGAAATCACAACTTACAAATGGATGGGATGCTATTTTTTTGTCAAGGTAGGTACTCCTTAAATTCATTGATCTAGAAAGCCTTCTTAGTGTCTGGATCAATGTACTCCTAGTTATGCTTCACCAACATGGAATTCTGTAAAATGAACTGAAATAAAATTCTTGTATCATACCATACATAATCAAAATGAACCAAAAATAATGATAAACTTTAATGATAGCTTACCACAATATCTGTTGGGACGTAGTATATTTCTTCATCAAATCTACAACATTTTTTGTTGTTGAGAAGCATACACAATGCGGAGACCATCTATAGGACCAAAATTTGTTAGATATATGAGAATATAACTTTTTAGGAAAACCATTAATGTTAATATAATAGCAGAAGAATTTACCATATTTTTTCTACGTCTTCTCCGGGTCTTAGAGACAAGAACTGTCATCTATTCCCCTCTAAATGAGCTTCGTGGTCTAAGAGGAATCTGGTATCGAACTCATTGCTTGACCCTTTTTTGTCAATCTTGATCTGCGTCAACCACTGATAATATTTTTTCCTCAGCTCCTCTGTTATTTCCTTTTCTTTTACTGGAATCTTGTACTTTTCAAGGATACTCAAACTTGGCTTCGGACTTGTTTCCTTCGCATATTGTAATGCTGGTGCCACCCCAGCATCCATTGTCACCTCTACCAAACTTTTAATTTGTGTTATTGTTGGTATGATACCGCTTGAATTTAGGCCCAGTGCATCTCTTTTTTTGGTAGGAGATATGTAGATTTTCTCATGGCGCATCTCCAAGAATCGTTTATAGAGATCAAAGGAAAGTACCAATTCCCTTAAGAGCTTGTGCAAGACATTCAATGATGGGATATGTCTCAAAGCTCCAAATCCCATTTCTTCGATGATAGTTTTCTTTTGTTCACTCGTGTTGGCAAATACGTTAGCTATCGACCTCATTGAACATCTCAAATCATGAGTTTTCTGTAAGGATTTGAAGCATTATATTATATGGTATATTTATAATAGAAAAATAGAGTTGATTTAATGTGTATATGCTTACATCGTAATGTGGCTTATCCTTTTTTGAGATGGTCTTCTTTGTCATTTTGGCTGTAAAGAATAAAAAATTTGATCAATAATTAACAGCAGCATCGGGTGAGCTTCGGTTCAAATGAACTAAAATTAGTTCAGATTTGAACAAAAACCAACTAATCAACCACACATGAACTAGTTCAGTAAATTCAAGCAAAACGAAACTAAATGAACCTAAATTAAACTAAAAAATGAACCGAAATTTCTTAAGGAATAAAAAATTTGGTCAATACTTAACAGTAGTATCAAGTGAATTTCAGTTAATTCACAAATGAACCGAAATTAGTTCATATTTGAACAAAAACTAACTAAACAACCGCACATGAATAAGTTTAATAAATTATAGTAAAACGAAACCAAATGAACATAAATTAAACTAAGAAATGAACCTAAATTTCTTAAAGAATAAAAAATTTGGTCAATACTTAATAGCAGCATCAAGTGAACCTTAGTTAATTTACAAATAAACTAAAATTATTTCAGATTTGAACAAGAAGTCATAGATTCAATCATCAACAAAAATACATTTAATTCATTTTTGGATCCAAATGAACCTCAATTAAACTAAGAAATGAACTGAATTTATTAGAAACAATAAACTAACAATACAGTTTCATTCAATGCCCTTGTTATAGAGAAAAACAAGAAAAATTGAATTAGAAAAACTCGATATACTAAATAAACGAACTCGATCCACTAAACCATAAACCGAACTAGTAGAAATGCGAGAATTGTGAGAAATGTGAAGGAAAAAACTAAACATAATAACAAGTAGTTTTTTTAGTACCTTGAGAAATCTTTGTTGTTCTTTCTGTATTTTTTGTTAGTGATCTCAAACACTTCACCGGATTTTGCAGTAGTTTTCGCAGAGAATTTGAAAATTTTTTGAGAGATTTTGACAGAGATTTCAAATTCCTTTGTTGCAGTTTTGAATATGAGATATGAATAGTTTTTCACATTAGAGTGCGAAGAGACAGATAACGTTTTTGAGGTTTCCGGCGCGTGTACACGCTATCTTTAATGAGAGTGGTTTTTGTTGATGTTGGGCCTACTTGATTGGACTTGGATGCAATAAGACTTGGATGTGTAGTTGATTTGAAAAATTTAACCCAATCTTTCCATTCAACAAGTTTATCAATTTAAATCTTTCCGTCTTTGTTTGTTGGACTCTGATCTCTCTTACCACTTTATCCCACAGGACAGAATCTATGTCAATTCAGTAGGCACCTACGTAACTTTTTTGATGATATGATGGAGTGCCGTCAAAACCTGTTACAAAGAAAATTCCTTAGTTAGTGGAGTAAACCAAGATACCGGCGTTCAAGTTAGTGAGTCACTACTTTTAATTTTTAATCAATAAATTATATATATGCTCTGTTTTATTGATCAATCATCCTAGTAAGTTCCTTTCACAAGAAAACACAACAATATCCGAAAGTCTCTAAGTCTCAGATATCCTATAACATACATTAAAAAGAAGGTTATTCTCATAGTGGAATTCTTACGTGTCATTCACCAGATTTATTCTCAATTTCTATTATATGTATATTCATCCACCAAACTTTCAATGCCTTCAATCATCATGACTCTTATGTTACAGTCCTACATCAAACCAATTTCGTTACACCACACTTTTGATGACCGTATCTGATTTTTTTATCCCTTTTTCTCAGCTTGCTTTACAATTTACATGTACACACCCCCTAAAATTTCAAATTTTAATTTTGAATACAAAATTAAAATTAAAAAAGGATTCTCTCCATTCTCTGTTTCCATTCTTATCTCTTCCTCCTCTTCTTCGGTTCTTCTACTACTTCATCTTTAGTTCCTCTTCTGTTTTTTCTCCTTCGTTCACTGATTCTGTTTTTGTATAATCTTCTTCTTCAATGGTTCTTATTTATCTTCGTCTTCTAATTCTTATTGTTCCTAATTTAAGTCGAAGGTGGAGATTATAGAGTTAGTGTACGCACTAAGGCAGAGAATGTCAATGTACCTGATGGCTCCAACCTTTAAAGGAGTCATTACAGTGGAGGCAACGCTGTCGCTGGTGATATGGTTGCAGCGGTGGATGAGATGGCGACTGCTACGGTGGTGGACCGTGCTATGGCGGTGGGGTCACAGTGGGTGCGGTGGAGTTCGTGGTGATCTTCAATGCTTTAGTGATGGATACGGAAAAGGAAGCGAAGGAAGAGAGAAGATCGCTGGAAAGTACTTAGTCGCCGCCACAGAGAGCACATGCAATGCGATTATGGAAGCAGAGAGCACAACAACGATATAATAATTTTATATTTGTCTTTGTCTTTTTGTTCGTTTGGACTAGATTTGCATCCAGACAAGGATTCATCTTCATTTTCAAGATATTCCTGATGTTCGTCCTTTTAATTTCGACTAAATCTATATGTAATTTGAAATTGAAATTTTAATTTTAAATATAAACAACCTTATCAAGCTTTCAAACCATCTCTCAAATAATCAAATTTCAATTTTCTTCTTACCATAACCTTCTTTCTTTCTCTATCTTCTCTCATGTCTTTCTTCTCCTAGATCTATATATCTCTCTGCATCACTTTTTTTTCTTTAATTGTTGTTATCTCTGTCTTCTCTTTGTCAACAGAGATTTCTTGGTGACATGCGTTATGGTACGGTGTTTGTTGCGGGGAAGCAGAGGGAAGAAGTAGAGACACGACAGGGAGGAGCGAGAGATGCATACTGGCGTCGACAACAATGGGCATGCAGTTTGGTGAGGCTATGAAGATTCGAATAGTGATAGACAGAATGGAAGAGAAGTCACAATTGCAGCACCAGAAGCGGCCAGCAACGGTCTTGGGGCAATGATTCTGTATTCTCTGCTTATGTAAGTAGTCGTCTCCTTCAAATGAACGTATATGATTTCTAATTTTGATATCCCTACTCATAATCCTATTTGTTCAGTCACAGATTCATAATGGTTTGCAATGATGAGCTATGTGTGTTCCTTATTATTTGATCTGATGTATATGTTCTAATTTTGGTAAGAATTGAAATGATAATGCTGTGGTTGTGCAGAGGCGTCTTTGCCTGGTGTGGAGCTTTTGATGCAGAAAATTCATAACCTCATTGTTGTTGTCGAGATTCTATTTGCAATTCGCCAAAAGGTCTTAATATCTTTCCCTCTTATCTTCAATTTACATCCAATGCACAAACCAAAATCAGATTTTTAAGTAATACAGCATAAACTATTCATTTTCCTTTAGTTTTTGATGTCCTGGCTTTTGTATTTTCAGAGTATATATTCATTTTTGTCATCCTCACAGATCATGTTTTTCAATTTTTTTCTTCTCATCACTCTAATAACGGAGCAACAGTATGCAACGAAAAAATCAAATCGTGGGCACCCCAGTAAGAAGATTCATCTCTCAGAGTCCAAGATTCGGCAGCTCTGCCTGATTTTTAGAGACATTTTTTTGCAACAGCCAAATTTATGGGATCTTCAATCTCCCATTTAGATTTGTGGTACTCTAAGTTCTTGCAATCCCTGACTCTACTGTTTTCTTAATAACAAGTGAATGTATACACTTTTGTGCATCCCTTACTCTGCTGCTTTCTTTCTTGCAATCCCTTTTGTTTCGGTCTTCTTCCTTTCTTTTTGAAGTCGGCATTTGATTGATTTGTTATTGCATTTATTTTTTATTTTAGTTTTTTCTAATAGTGATTTTATAGTCTTTTAATTTGAGAGTGACATTACTATTATTTGTTTAATATGTTTTTCAACCATATTTTAAAATCTTGATTTTCATTTCATATCACTTCTCTAGAATCGTATTTTTCTAATACATTATTGACTAAGATTTGGTAACTTTTACTGTTTATGATACACGGTTTGTTATCTCCTTTCTGAGTTTTGATAATGGAATTTGGTAAATGTCTTGATTTTAACTGTTTATATGATCCCTTCAGATCTTTATCATTATCATAACCTCAAAAAAGAAAGAAAATAATATCATCATAGAAGCAAGGAGGTGAAGAAACCATGATGGCAATTCTGAGTGTAATAATTGAAAGAGAAGGGAGGAATTGGAGAAAGAAGGTGGTGGTTTAGGTTCACATTCCTCCTTGCAAGGCCTTCTCTGGCATAGTGGTTCAGCTTATGGTGCTTGGTTCAGTTGTGCCTCAAATAAGGTATATATGATGGATATGAATGAATTCACAAATTGAGACAATTTCATTTCATAAATAACAAAGTAACTAACTCAGATTAATCTTTGTTTTCGTAGGTAGCACAGGTCCCATTAACACTACCATACCCATTCTCACATTAGTTTATTTTTTATTTTGTAGTTATTAGTTTAGTGCCTTCATTGCCATACTCTATTGTGGCATATCTTTTGGGGTGCATTAAAACATGCGAATGGAATTGAAGGCGGATCAACAATTGTTGTTAGAGTAATAGCATGCTTTCAACCCTTGAACAATTGTCAGGTAAGTAGCATATGATTTATATAGACATGATTTTCAAACTTGATGTGAGATAAAAAAAAACTTATGTCTATTATGTGTTATCCTCTGTTATTAATTATTGGATTATTTTATGAGCTCATCGGAGATGAATGCTAATCTTCAAATTTTTCGTCATTTGCTGAAGCCTGTCATGAAGATACATAAACTTTTTCTCATCTAGTTGAAACTTGAAGTTTGTAGTTTCTTTTATTATTATTTGTCTGTAAAAGAAATCAAGTTATTGAAAATTCCATATCATCAAAGTATTGTAGCACCGTAGCACCTACTGATAAATATTTTTGTGTTATGCATTTTCACTGAAAAGGGTCTATTTGTCATCTTTATCATTGATTGATTGACTATTGTTCTTTAGGTTATTTTTTTTGTTGGATGGTTAAGGCTCATAAGAGCTATATGTTATAAGGATTTGTATTTTATTTTTATCCTTTTTGAAATTATATGGTTTGCTTTGTGTATTATGGTATGTTTGAAAGACATTGCAGCAGAGGAGGGTATTAGATCAAAGTTTTATGATAAAAAAAAGTGTGAAAAATAACAAATATTGATAATCATGTTGAATATTACCTTTACTCTCCATTTCAGAGCTTTGGTTAGACATAATGAATAAGATTTGGAATTACTTTTGCTCATGTTTTGATTTGTGAGAGTATGCATTAGAGTATATATATGTTTGTTTTCTTTTCAAATTATTTTTTTTTATTTCTGATTGAACTTATGTAACATATAATGATTAATTCAAACAATCAACATATATTGTTGCATGGAGAGGTTTCTTCATTTTATGGTATTATGAGTTCAAATATCTTAGTGATTAAATGATAGATTAAATAACATATTAATTATGTCTTTGTTTTTTGGTATTACTCAGGAAAAGCCAATGACAGCTTTTGGGTGAACAAGTGTGTCAATCTGTGGTGATAATGTTGGAAAGACTATGCATGGCAAACCATTCACTGTATGCAGTTTTTATACCTTCTATACGTGCAAGCCTTTCTCTGAGTATGACAGGAAGGATGGGAACCAGTGCTGCTCCGAGGCCATTCACTGTATTCACCATTCTTCATTCATATGTTGCAACTGTGCTAAAGATTTTTAGCATTATAAAATATTTTAAATATTTAATAAATTACTTCTAAAAAATAAAGCATTGTGTTTCAAATGGGTATGCTGTTTTCTTTTTTTTTAGTCTCTCTTTATATTTTTTTTTTGAAATAAACAGCTCAACACACAAGGTGGAGCATACAGAATTCAGATGCCATAAGTACAACTAAAAATAAAATTTCACTAACAACTGAAACAGGTAAAGCAACTCCTAGTCATCTTCGGCATTGCCATCAACAACCAAAGGATGCACCACCAATCCACTCGTCGGAAAGCACAAAAGACCTGTTAGTGATTTCCTGTACTTCTGATCCTTTATTCTGGAACACACGATTATTTCTTTCCAGCCAAATTGCCCAGATTACAGCAAAGAATCCAATCAACCACCTCTTCCTCTCATCCTTTCGTGGTGCCGCAGTCGTCCAGCTCTCAAAATGTTGCTTTAGTGTACCTGGTACGGATCATTCTCTTCCAAGAGCGTATAGCCAAGCACCCCACACCTGTCATGTGATCTCACACCCAAGAAACAGATGAAAAGCAGACTCAACAGACTTACAGCATAAAGCACACAGATTATCAAGCGGGTTAATGACCCCTAATCTACAAGGCCTTTCTTTGGTATTCACCCTCTCAATCAGAACAAACCAAGAAAATAATTCGACCCTTGGTGGGACGAAACCCCTCCAAATAGCACTAGTGAAGCTATAGCTTGTTACTTCCTTTGGAAGGACTGCCTCCTGCATCACCTACACAAAGGAGTTAGTAGAGAAAATACCAGTTCTATCAAATTTCCAAACCACCTTATCCTCTCTATATGTTACTAGCTTAACCGAACGTAGTCTCTCATGGAGTTGGTTCAAAAGTTCCAGCTCCCATTGAAATAACTCTCTCCTCCACTGGAAGCTCCATATCCACTCTAACCCATCCCAAAATCCGCAGTCACCTATAACAGATCCTTTAAGGTTTGAAACCGAGAAGAGTCTAGGGAACACATCTTTCAAGACACCACCAGTTGACTAGCCATCTTCCCAGAACCGGATTGTCATGCTGTTTCCCACTTCCATTGACAAGCCTCTAATCATATGCTCTCTGATTTGTGGCTCTCTGATTTGCAGCTGACAAATGTCTCTCCACGGACCCCCTCTTGAAGGAATAGGTTGACCATGCAGCATCTCAGAAGGATTCATGTTATTACAAGAGCACACTACTTTCTTCCATAAGGGACAGTCCTCTTTCGAGAACCGCCACCACCATTTGAATAGAAGAGCTGTATTTCGAATCACAACATCTCCCACTCCCAACCCACCCGCCTTTTTAGGGGCCATCACTACCTCCCATCTCACTAGTGGTATCTCGCTCCTCCCATTCTCTTTACTTCACAAGAACCGTCTTTGTAAGGAAATCAATTTCTCTACTACTGCCTTTGGCATCTTGTACAAACTGAGATAGTAAATAGGCAAGATATTAAGAACCGTTTTAATGAGTACCAGCTTACCCGATTTATTAAGAGTTTTTGCTTGCCACAGACTCAGCTTCTCTTCCACCTTATCAAATACTGGTTTTCATGTCTTAACTAGCCTCGGGTTCACTCCCAAAGAGATGCCAAGGTACCGGATAGGGAGTAAGGCCTCCTTACATCCCAGCAAGAGACACATCTTGCGCGCCACCTTTGTTCACAGTTAATCGGAATGAAGCTGGACTTCTCAAAATTAATGCTCAATCCAGACATCAGCTTGAAGCAACGCAGTAGTCGCTTGTAATTCCGTACAGTTTCTTCTTCTGGCGGGTAGAAAAGTATCGTGTCATCCGTAAACTGTAAGTGTGATAACTCAATGTTATCCCTGTCAACCAAAAGCGAGGAAATGTGCCCATTCCTCACCGCCTCCCCGATCATTCTATGAAGCACATCAACGACGAGTACAAACAGAAAGGGAGATAAAGGGTCCCCTTGTCGTAGTCCCCTTTCCATTTTGAAGGGCTTAGAGAGAGACCCATTAATGAGCACTGACATAGACGCCAAACAAAGACATTCCTTAATCCACCCCCGCCACCTATGTCCAAAGCCCATCTTTTGCAGCACTATATCCACAAACTCCATTTGACCCTATCGTAAGCCTTCTGAAAATCCAGTTTAATTATCACTGAGCTTCTTTTCCTTGACCTTAGCTAGTGTACTGTTTCACAAGCAATCAAAGACCCATCATGAATTTTCCTGCCCTGTACAAATACAGTCTGAGTCTCACCCACTAGGTCCGGAATCACGTTCCGCATCCTCCAAACCAGCACCTTAGAGATGACCTTATAGACACAACCCACCATACTGATCGGCCAGAGATCCTTTATTTCTATAGCTCCAACAAACTTTGGTGCCAGCATCACCCACGTGACATTCGAACCCGCAGGTAGCACTGCCGAATGGAAGAACCCCATCACTGCATCCGTGAATTCCCTCCCAACTTCTGCCCAACACTTCTTGATAAAATTCATGTTATACCCATCGCTTCCTGGTGCTTTTGTTGACTCATAGTCCCACACTACAGACTTTATTTCTTCAGTACTCGGCATCAGTTCCAGTTCTGTTGCCTCGTCCGCATTTATACGTCTTACCAGCCCTTCCAGAAATCTAATATTTGGTGATTTCTCCTGATGGTACAACTCCTTATAGAAGTCTCGTATAGCAGTCTTGATTCGAGATGGATTCTGCACTAAGCATCCATGGATCCTTAAGGCATCAATCCGATTGCTCCTTCTCCGAGCCGAGGCTAAGTTGTGGAAGTATTTAGTGTTTTTATCCATCTCCTTAGCATGCCTGGACCGTGACATCTGCTTCCAATGTATCTCCTTCCTGACATACCATTTCTTGCATGCGCTCACAAGCGCCTTTCTTCTAGCTTCCATTGTTCCATCATTTACTCCATTGCTCACCAAATCATCAACTTTCCTGATCTCCTCTTCAAAATTATTTATCCTTCTATCCAAATTACCAAAGTGCTCTCTATGCCACCTGCCCAGTGGAACCGTCAAAGCCTTCAACTTGTCCATCAACTGCATCTCCCTTAGGCACCTCCACTCCTCCTTTACCATCCTCAAAAACCCCTCATGAGTAAACCATGCATCCAGACTCCGAAAAGGTCGCGGCCCCCCTCCCAACCTTGTGACATTCATAATCATTGGAAAATGGTCTGACAAACCTCTTGGCCTCCTCGTAATCTTGTTTCAGGAAACTCTTCTAGCCACTCCAGACTAACCAAGACTCTATCGATCCGACTACATGACTGGCCTCTGAACCAAGTAAACTTACGATCAGGTAAAGCTAGGTCTATGAGCTCCATGTCGTGAATCCAAGATTTAAACTCTACTGCAGATCTCGGCAAAGAAGTAGATCCTCGCCTTTCTTCCACTTGAATAATCTCATTAAAGTCCCCCATAAAACAGAAAGGGACTTGACATAGTCCAGACAAGAAGCTCAACTCTTCCCACACAACGAGCTTACCCTCCCTATCATGCTCACCATACACTAAACAGAACGCACACCAAAAATTATTCTTTAACATCACTCCATCCACACATAACCACCTACCACCTTTATAACAGTTACTTAATTTAAACACCGTTACATCCCACATCAACAACAGGCCTCCAGATGCACCTTCCGCTTCCACAAACTCCCACCTAGCCCTATCATTACCCCACAGCTGCACAACATCAAACCTAGTCACCACCTCTTTTTTTGTCTCTACCAACCCAAGCATATGCAAATTGAACTTCTTTCTAAAGGTTTTAACCATACTTAACTTGCCAATCCCCGCCAACCCCCTAACATTCCATGATGCAAAACTCATTTTAAGCCTGATGTACACACCTTTTTCTTTTGTTTCGGACGACTTCTTCTAGCTTTCTCTTTCTGTTTAGCCTGCTTTTTCTTCCGTGCTATTTCCTCATTCTGGGCTTGAAGGATTGCCATTATATCCTCTTCCTCATTGTATAACTCAGCTCCAGATTCCACAGCTAAGTCCCATATTTTCCTATTTTCTTGCATTGTTTTCGTCCCTTCCATTTCAGGAGTTTCAGACCCAGCATCACTTCCCACCTCAGTTTGTTCCTCCCCTGTACCATCTAACGCTTCCCCAAACCTACCATTCCCCTCCACCGATTGCTTCAGTATACCGTCAGGTTCCACTACCATGGGGTTACTGCCGGTTGTGTCATTTGGTAAACAAATTCGGTCCTGGCAACAATAATCATCGCATCTTGGTTTTGCCAAGAAGCTCAGCTTCTTTACACTGCCACTTCCACCTTCCACCCATTCATCCACACCAACCCAATCTGTTTGCTGCGAACTATCAGCCTTCCCACGGTCAGCGATCCCCAACCGATCTCCCCGTCCCACTCCCCCATCAATCCTGTGTTGATCTGCGACACCCCCAGGCCCGAAATTCCACTGCCTTCCTCCAGTCATGCCTATCCCCGGTCCAACAATGCCACCTACCCGGCTATCCCCGTCAGTCATCGCTATCCTCGTCACCGGGATTCCATCAGAAACCAAGCCACCCGCCATCGCTCGAGTCGGCCCCCCGTCGCCCACACGGTCAAAGGGGATCCCAGCCCCGTCGGCGGACAGCATCCAGGTACCAAACCGGCCTCCATCGTCTGCGCCAGTGGACTCAGTGACTGTCTCCCAACCGAGCCCTGACCGAACCGCCGATCTCTTCATGCATATGGTGAGGTCTGCGCCGCCTTGGAGAATAGCAGTATCATCGAGCCTAATTCCAGGATTGTTTTCGTCCCCAGACCCGACCCGGCTCAAGCCCCGCTCCAAAGAAAAGTCAGCCCGGTCCATCTTATATCTCCTGCCATCCTTTTCATGTGGGCTGCAGTTTTTGAGGCCCAAGGTAACATCCTTAGCCTGAGTCAGCAAAGTTGGGGCCATGAATCCATTTAGAACAACAGGGTTATCACTAGGACCCACACACCTCCTAACACTAGTGACATCACCTGGAACACTAACACCTGCACCGTTAACCACATCACGGGACATAGTTCTCTCCGAGTCCTCAGCCACTTCGTGCTCCAGAGATCCCGTAGGTCCAGCCTTCGTCATATTGGGAGCAGATTTCGTAAACATAGTCCTTCCCGATTTCAAATTCAAATGTTTGTTACTCCACTCATTTAAATCTTCCGGGGAGATTACACATATACCCTTTATCTATTCCTTCTCCCTTATCGGCAACGTCATCAGCTCTGCCGACGCGTCCCAACTCTTCAGCTGCCCATGACTACACCTACCTTTATCAGGACTTGCATTGCCCCCATGAACGCAGCCATCTCCTATAGAAAGGCCCGGGTTACCTCCCACTCCAACATTCATCACATAATCCAGCGAAGAATACTCCACGTTCCCCATCTCGGTGACAAACACATCAAACATAGCCGTGCCGACCGAGATGCGAACCTTTTCACGAATAACCTCATAAATGCACGTGTCAATCAACACCCGACCAACGCTAAACGGCGAGCATGAAATTGTCGCAGGATCAGAAGCCACCACCTCTCCCCACTGTTCACCGATCAAGCGGAACGTAGCCTCAGACCATACATGTACAGGAACATCGATACACTCGAGCCATAGTCGTTTCTTATCACTCCGATCATTCTCACTCCATCGCCCAACTCGATAGAAGAATTTCAAAAGGCCATTCATGCCAAAAGTGAGAGCCTCGTCTGCTGACTGATTTGTATAAAAAATTAGCAAGGCCTTGTAGGCTCCTAATTCGCAAACCGTTGCTACATGAGGCCATTCTGTTCGAGCGACGGCGTGCAGTACCTGAAAATCAATAGCTTTCAGAGTACTCCCGACAATGCTCCGCTGCAGCCAGCCCAAATTATTCTCTGTCATCAAAGCCTCGATAACCCTTATCTTCGGCCCCTCCTTATCCTTCGGCCAACACCTCTGCATGGGATCAGTTCCATGGTCCAACTGTTCCCTTCCGTCCAGGCATTCAACGTTCAGAGGAAGATTAAATCCGCAATCACCCACTCTATCTCCCATATGATCCCCATCCTTCTCAGGAACATTTCCACGATCTCCCACCTAGTGACTATACCCCTCCTTGTTTCAGCACTATTCAGGACCGTCTCCCGCTTAGAGACATTCCTCCTGAACTTAGCCTCTCCGACGAATATTTCCCTTCCTATTAAGCACATGCGATTCCTCTCTGCAATTGCCTTCAAAGCGCCACCCTTCGTAGTATATCGGATAAATGCAAACAAGTAAACCGCCCCACTCCTCATCTTCCTAGAGAGGTAGATGTCATTAATCATTCCCATCCACGAAAACAACCCAAACAATTCCTTCTTTGATATGTCTTCCGGCAGCCTGTCAACAAAAACGGTGTACGAATCCCGTTCCAACCGAAGAAAGGCTTCTCAATTCCAAACCCGTAGATCCTTGCCAAGATGATGGACATTCTTAGTTCTACCCCTCCCGGTATTTCCCCACCCCCTCTCTCTCTCTCATTCATCTCGCTTCAACCAAACTATTGCAATATATGAACAGAAGGTTGAACAAATCACATTGTTTTTGGCAATTTAGTCTCCCTTTATATTATATGAGATATTCCAACTGCATCGTTAATTGAGAATCAACAGCTTTGGCAGGATTATTTTATAGACTTAAACCTCCACTAACGATTAAATATATGTCATTAATAAACAATGGTCCAGTTAATCAAACTCTCATCCTCTTGGTTAATTTTTTTATTAATTTGAGTTTGAAATCTTAGTTTTGGGTTTTTATTAATTGGTGCTAAACACACATTCTATTTTGTCATTGTAATTGATTGTGATTTACGGGTCATACTTTTGCTTTGGCTTATTAATTAGTGCCTCATTAATTAACAGGGTTTGATAGTTGATAAAACCTTTTTTATCGTGTGACTTGATTTTAGTTTGGCAAAGAATCTTGCCGGTCATATGAATGTTACCTTTTTTAGTTTGATTAATAATATTATTTATCTTCAAATGATGACTTTTGAAAGTTTATTATCTAAATATGGTGATAATTATATTGCACTGCATGTATTGTAGTTTTTTATTAATAGAATTTCGTCATCTTTTTGTAATTTTGTTAGTAAATGGCATAACAAATATTTTTTTGTTATATTAAGGTAATAATCTATTTATTAAAGTTGTCAATGAGATATAATTCAAATGGTATAGTCTTCCCATACTCAATTAAGAGGTCGCGGATTCAAGTTTCTTATCTTTGGTAAAAAAAAAAAAAATCTGTTCATTAAAGTTTTAATTTTATAGTTAAATTTTTTAGCAGACTTTAATAATAAATTGTTTTGTTCACAACTTTATTATACAATTATATTATAATGTGTTTATTATAATTAAATGGTATTTTTAATTTTTTCCTATAAATTTTGCAGTTTTTTAAAAAGTAAAATCATATATCTTTATTTTTATGATCCAATTTATTATAAAAAGTTTATATTAAGTACTTAATCTAACAGTATCTTAATATTAATTTTTTTTCATTATACTTATCATACCAGGGCACTTCACTAGTGTAAATATATATACATATACCCCGTTAAGTTGAGCCGTGACCAAATTCGATTCATACAAAACATATACTACATCATTTTACAACATCAATTACTAGATATACTATTTTCAAGTACAAGACCATGGGTGCTGTATGTTATTATGTTGCTGCTGCTTTGCACTCGTTTATTTCTTGTTTCTCATTATTCATGCAAAGGGCAAGTAGTTCGCATCACGTGCACCGTAACCTTACCGATGGATTCACTCAACTTCCATTGGACCACAAAGACATTGAAATTCAGAGGCCTTATGATGTACCGGAGAGTGCACGTTACAGCTTTGTAAATGGAGTGCACAAGATGTGGGTGTACTCTAGCGACAAACCTCACTCCAAAAATAGCAGAACCAATCCCCGAACTGAACTCGCCATCAAAGTAAACCAAAACTTATACTCACGTACATGTAAAGTTGATGATTAAAAATTATTAGGGAATAATTTAATTAAATATAAAAAATTATCTAACGATTTTTAATTATTAATTTTATATAAAAACGACTCTATGTAATAAGTTTTCATCAAATACTAAGCTTAACTACCAATATATACATAATATTGGAAACCTTTCAAATTTTCCATTACGTGTTTAAATAATTTTAATCATTGATATTAATTATGCATATATTTTATGATTAAAATCAATAGCTAAAAGCACTAAAACACTTAGAATTATTCCTAACACACTTGAAATGCTTCCATTAGCATTAATGCATTATGTCATTGCGCGACTGACTAATTATTTTTCAATTGTCACTTTTATTGTTCATTCAGGGCTATGATTATTCATCAGGAGTGCGGCAATTTGAAGCGCAGGGTTTTGTGCCACGCGACACTTCTGGGGTGTGCGTTATGCAAATTTTCGGAGCATCCCATCTTCGTGCCACCACTCTCATGATTACAACCAACAAAGGGTCTCTTTCATATTATAGGAGTCCAGTGCTGGCTCCAAACATATGGAACAGATGGTTTAAATTAAATGTGATACATGACGTTGATGCCTCTACCGTGAAGATTTACATCGATGGGATTTTTGTTCATGAGGCTGCAGGTCATCGTGGTGCCTCTCATGCCTTTAAGTGTGGGGTTTATTCATAGAATGATGCTTCCCACTATATGGAATCACGTTGGAAGGGAATCAAGGTTTTTAAGAAAAAATAACGGTATCATTGGAATATGCGGATCTATGTACAATATCGTATATGATTAAATGGGATAAAGAATAAAAATATATCTATTGTGCCCTGACTAAAGTATGAAAAAAAAATAAAAATTCAATTAAATTGGCCCATGCAGGTCTCGAACCTGCGACCTTCGCGTTATTAGCACGACGCTCTAACCAACTGAGCCAATAGGCCACATGAAAGTATTTTACTTTTTTTAATTTTATTATCATAGGCATATCAATTATGAAAGTGAAAGTATCACAAAAGCTTGATGAAAAATTGAAAATGCATGAGATTGGCGGGAAACTTAGTTTATTGCAATATGGTTAGAGTTGTTGCTGGAGACGGGATAACAATAATGATGAGAAGCATTGGCCGCGGGGATATGATGACGGCGGTGGTAGTCATTGATTATTGAGGGAGGGGGAATCGCTGCAATAGTGAGGTAGGATATATATAAGTGACCTTGGGCGGAGAGACCCACGGTGGAAAACTGACCTTAAGCTCCAGCAATGTTTCCTAGCATTTGTTGTTATCCTCCTTTATTGAGTTATTAGTGTCTGAACTCATTAAAAGCTTCCTGGGCGTTGCCGTAACCAATATTATTGTGGCAATGGTCCATGTTTAGAAGAAGAAGAACATCACAACAAACATCTTCAAGGAGAAAGTCATGGCTGTGATGATGTTGATGATAATGGGTACTGAAAATGGCACTAGGTACTTCCGAATTTCATCAAGCAAAATTACTGAAGGTAATTTAAGTGGAAGAGCGGTGGAGTCGTGGAGCAAACTTTTTCTCCATGATCTCATTTATTCATTTTAATTTTTTAATAAAATGAGAAAATAAAAATACTACAGAGAAAATATAATGAGAAAAGGACAAATAGGTCCCTGACTTTTTGGCCCGTGGACATTTTCGTCCCTGAGCATTTGAAAATACTTTTAAATCCCCGACCTTAGCAAATTTTGGACGGATGAGTCCATCCGTGGAATTGCCTCTGCCGGACCCATCGGAGAAGTCTGATCTGGCTCCCCTGAGGATGACGTGGGACGCCTGGGTGACAACTGGACTGCTGAGTGGAAAGCTCAAATCGAAAATTGGACAACGAAGTCCCTGCACCACTAAACTACGTCGTTTTGCCACCCTACCCTAATTCTTAAATTGATTGCCCTTCTTGCTCGAGGCCAGTGGTGAGGAGCTCAACGTTCATGAACCATGGCTGATAATGGAGCACCAACAACGTCGAGAAGAAGTCACAGGGGAGTAAGAGAGGAAGATTCTGCTTCAAGCTCAGACCCTTATGTTCTTTACGACGGAGACCTCAAGGACGATGTCGCCTGGAGATGATTCTGTGGAGTTTATGCGATTATGTATATGTCGAGGACGATTAGGAACCCAAACAGAGTCTTCCTGGGTTGCCCATTCTATAAGGTAAGATAAGTAACCTGTGAACTTTGTTCTGTTGGAATGGTTTTACATGGTGCCTTATTTTTGGAAATTTGACAGGATAACCAACCGCACTACAAGTTTTTTCTTTGGGTTGATGAGCATCTTGTTAGAATTGGTCACAGTGGTTGCGTCCTCGATAAAAAACCTCTGGTTGAGAAAGAGCCAGAAGTTGTTGAAGAGGATGAGGGATTTCATCATAGGATTGCTATTCTGGAGGAGAAGGTTACTATGCTGGAGAAGAAAAAAACCCCAATAGCTTGTTGTGTTGTTATTGTTGTATGTGCTGTTGTGGCTGCATTTTATATATGTAGTCACTGAGCAATGAATTTTAGAAATTAGAGTTGGAAAATGTCTTGTTGCTGGTTTTTTTTTGTGTATTGAAACATGGTCTTTAGGGAAGATTTGTGTCCTATTATCTATCTAAATGCAGTTAAAGCTATGATATCAATTGGGTGTTGAAATTATGTTGTCAATATGTGAAGAAGCCTTGAATGATTGAGTAAAGTAGGCATCAAAGTTGTATACTTAACCACATAACATATATTGATAGTTTGGTAAACATCTTTGCGACAGGCACATTTTCTAAAAGCTGCCTAAAGAGAACAAATCTGCTCAAGTTTATAGTATTATGAAGCTTAACATCACAAAAGTAAGTCTCAAACACCTAACAAGATTACAATAGTTTATAAAAGCCTAAGAGCTTCTTCAAAAAGACACTAATTCTCCCAAAAAAAAACATTGTAATCACATTCAACTTTCCTAAATGCTATTACAAGGCATAGTGCGCTGCCCAAGATGTCATTTTTCTTCATGTCTTTGGATTGATGGATGGTGGATTAGGAATGAACTTAAACAGTCTTGTTGTTGCTGTGCTTGCTGCTGCCATTGTCTCCTTGAAAGCTACTGTACTCGCTCCTGGCCTGACTTGAGATGGTTGAGGCTGTGGTAGTGTAGGCTGACTTAGAGGTGGGAGTGACGTGGCGCAAAGTGGGGTAGGCGGCCTGAATATCTTCTGTTTGGGCCTGATCTTTGAAGTTTTTGGTTGAAATGTTTCGTGAGCTGTGGATGGAACTTGGAGTGGAGGCCTAAATGGTGTACGTCTAGTTACACGACCTGGTTGGGGTTGGTCTGCCACGGGAATTGGACCCTGGTTGTGATACATAAGCTAGTATTCATGAGACTTAGGTAAAATAACAGTTTAAAGGGTTAACATAACACAATTACATATTATACTTACATCTGGAACCTGGCTAGATGCAGCCTGGGTAGATGCAGCATGGCTAGTAGCTGCCTCGCTAGTTGGAGCACTTTGGGTGTTAGGGGCATCCTGTAAGTTTAGGTTGACCACTGTTACTCATTACTATATGAATCCTGAAATATCTAACTAAACATAGAGATACACCAATATAGCAGATTACTAAGAATAAATACAATACTAACATCATCCTGTGGTGCTGACTGTGATAGTGGAAGAACAACTAATGACTGACTTGTCCCACCTTTCTTCGACTTCTTGATCTTAGGTTTCCAGTTGGGGTTAGATGGGGCACCCTTGCATGTCTTGTAATTATGTCCCTCTGACCCACATTTACTACAAGTTACCTTAAAGGATCTCTTAAGCTTGGCACCTTGCTGCATCATAGGTTCAGCCGGATCCTTTTGTCTGTTGTGTACCTTTGGTCTACCAATTGGTCTCTTTATGATGGGAGGATCTGGTCTCAAATACTCACTCCGTGTCCAAAATTCCTGACTAGGCACCGGTTGAATAGAATATGCGTATGTTTTATGGATTGACTCCATGCATAACCATGGGTGCACATATTCTTCTGGTTGATCATGTCTTTTCCTTATTGCTGCCACTGCATGGATACAGGGCATGCCTATAACAGAGCAACATCATGCACTTGAATTAAACGGAACCAGAAAATTCATAACAGTAAACCAAGTGAATCAGAACAGATATAACAATGCTATTAAAACTAACCAGTCAGCTGCCATTTGTTGCATGAGCAGGTTTGCTTGATGAGATCCACATCCACCTTTGTTGTCTTACGACTCACTTCGAATCTCTTTCATTCTTCGTCACCTGTCCACTCTGCAACCCACTTGTTGCTGGGCCTAATAAGACGATCCAGCCTCTTCTGCTGAACAGGTGCGAGCTTCCCAGAAACATTTTGTAGCAACTGCTTATGAACCGGTTGATAAAATTTTTCCAAATGTGCATCACACAGTTTCGGTGATGGGCATTTGGCATAACTGCCTTCAAAGCAGGTAGCAGTCCCTGCATATCAGTTTAACAAATAAATCAAGTATTAATTCAGTCATCATACCATCTTTCTGTAATCAAACTAGTATTCAACAACAAAATAACCTTAAACATCAGTGGTGCATTCATAGTAACACAGCAGTAGTGCATTCAAAGTAACAAAGCAGTAGTGCACTCATATTAACTAAAACAGCACTCATTCTTATTAACTAAGACAACACACATTCATTCTAATCCAAAGCACACATTCATGCTAACTAAGGCACTCATACACTAAGTGCTATTAAATAACACAGAACTCACTCATGCTAACTAAAGCACTCATTCATACTAACTGAAGCACTCATTCACTAAGTCATATTAACTAACACAGCACTCATTCATACACCCTAAAGCACGCATTCATACAGTCATATTAACTAACACAACACTCATTCATACTAACTAAACAAGCAGGTGGATAGATGTATTAGGAAATAACATAGTATTCATTAACACTAAGCAATTATGAAGTTTACCTTTTGTTGGTCGGACATGAAGTTCCAACCATGAGTCTGCACATCCCCTAAATCCTCTTCGAGAAGAGTCAAGAACCACTTCCAGGATTCCTTAGTTTCAGACCTAGCTACTCCATAGGCAACCACGTAAAATTGGTTATTGGCATCCTGTGCCACTGCTGTGAGGAGTTGGCCACCATATAAGTCTTCAGAAAACAGCCATCAAGATGTATCAATGGCCTACACCCACTTGTGAACCCTTGTTTGCATGCTTCTAAGCATATGTAAAGCTTTTCGAAAACAGGGGGGGATTGAGGTACAGGAGTGACAGACAACTCTGCCCTAGACCCTGGATTTCTTCTTAATATCTCAAACAAATAATCTCTAACCTTACCATACTGCTCCCTCTCATTACCCATGATTCTCTCTCTTTCCTCTCTAACTGCTATGTACACCATTTTTGGATGTGCAGTGAGTGAGTATTCTTCTCTGAGAAAGTCAATAGCCTCATTTGTCCTCATATGAGGCTGTGTATTCATTCTCTTCTCAACCTTTAAACTAATCCAATGTTGATCAGCCGCATTACTTCCCATGTCCCTTGCACATGTATGGTCATTTTTGTAGGTCTTAACCTGGTAGCATTGCAGAGACTTGTTGTATGATAAATGAACCAGTCACGGACACTCATCATCCATGCATCCCACCCTCACTTTCTCTTTGTCATTCTTAATCCACCTAAGCTCCCTACTCTCAGCAATGAATTAGTCTTTTACAACTTCCTTAAATCTGTCAATGGTGGCAAACCTTGTCCCTAACTCAAACCTCCCCTCTCCATGCTCATAATCGTCATCAAACTCAGAGAATTTATGCTTGCTAGATTCATCATCTGATGAAATAGGTGTATGTAAAGTCTCAGATTCATAGTCATATACCGGGTCATCATCATCATCTTGCATCAAGCTCTCATAGAACCTCACATCTTGGTCCATGTTGGGCTGTGGGCCTTTGTTGGGCTGCACATTAGGATCAGGCCCAACATAATTTCTGGTCTGCTGCTCATTGGGTTCACTGCTTTGTCCCATCTTCTTCCACGTCTTCCTCTTTCTTTTAGCACCTGTCTTGTTTGCAGTTGTCTTCTTTGGAGACACAGCTTTCTTCTTTCCCTTCATTACTCTCTGCCTTTTGCTACCCTTATCATAAGCACTTGTATCATCATCATCACTGTCACTTTCAAACCCGAGAGGTGGAGGTTTGTATGGCTCATCCTCCGTGCTCTCGTACCCATCATCAGATGACGAACTCTGGTCATCCACCAAAACCTCTCCCTCATCAAGACTCTTACTATGCTTTCCAGCATCCTCCACAATCTCAGGTTCATCAACCGGGTGGTCAAAGTATAGGTAAAACTCGTCAGTCTCTGTATTCTTCATTTTGTTCTCTCGCATTTCGTTAATCCCTGCATCCCCAGTGAGAATATGCAGCCCAGACTCAATATCAGGACTCATTGGATCATACCAATAAACTGTCTTGTATGATTGGTACCCCAAGCCCTTGAACAGTGTGATCAAGTCTCCGAAATTAACGAAGTCCAGGTCCATTTTTGGAAACTTCTCCACCTTCCCATTTTTGTAAACCAGACAGCCATTACTCTCTCTCACAAAATTACCTCCATGGTGGAACACGGGCACTACAAACACATTAACCATCTGAGACAAGAAAAATGGAAAACTGTAAACAATGATCATGAATTACTCTATTCACATATTAAAAGGCAAGAACCTTCAACATCCAAAACGAAAAATAACCGAGAAAATTTCTGTGCCCTAACTGTGATTTAACTTCAACCGAAAATTCCGATTACTTTTATCACAACTTCTATCAACATGCACGCTCAATCCATTCACATCATACTTCATACTTGCAGTGATATTTAACCTCACAATCCACTAACTACGCTACAGTACAGAGTTCTTACCTTCGGTGACGAAGGCAGCAACTCAGACAACAATGGACGCCGCTTCGACAGCCACTCCACACGGCGAAGGTCTCAGCTCTGGGTAGTGATCTTTTTGGAGGGAGAAACAGAGTATGATGAACGTTGGTATTCCTTAGGGTTAATTGTAATTCAGAAAGGGAGATGTGGGTGTAATGGGTATTGTAACAGACTTTGTAAGGGTAGGGTGGCAAAACGACGTAGTTTAGTGGTGTAGGGACTTCGTTGTCCAATTTTCGATTTGAGCTTTCCACTCAGCAGTCCAGCTGTCACCCAGGCGTCCCACGTCATCCTCAGGGGAGCCAGATCAGACTTCTCCGATGGGTCCGGCGGAGGCAATTCAACGGAGGGACTCATCCGTCCAAAATTTGCTAAGGTCGGGGATTTAAAAGTATTTTCAAATGCTCAGGGACGAAAATGTCCACGGGCCAAAAGGTTAGGGACCTATTTGTCCTTTTCTCAAATATAAATATAGTGGAGAAAAAAATTGATTTAAATAAGAACTTTTGGGAAGAGGGAATGGAAGAGATTCAAAACTGTTTGGATGATTTGGTCATAATGTTACTTCTTTATTTTGTTCCCAATGGTTAATATTCATTCGATGATTTGTGGGCGTTAATTTAGGCGTTAGTGGGGACTTATTACTATTTACTAGCGCAATTGAAAATTTGAAATAATAAAACTCTATATTTAAGCAAAATACTTAACAAAATTTAACCAAGTTGTTCTAACAATTTTTTAAATCATGCGCCTCTTTTTTCTTTTTCGTTTTCTTCTCATTCTCCTTCTCTCATCTGTTTCCTTCTCCTCTTTTTTCTTCTTCTAAATTCGCTTCTTCTTCCTTCCTCATCCTCCTCCTCTTTCTCTTCCTTTTCTAATGTTACGTCTTCTTTTTCTTTTCCTTTTTCTTTTTCGTTATCGTTATCACCAATAACACCAGCATTTTTTCTTTCGTTATCATCATCACCGATAATACCAACAGTTTGCTAATATTTTTATTGGTTCTGATTTTCTCTGATGTCATCATTAAATAATTTTGATTCATTTATTAGTTTATTTCGGTTCATTTGTGTGTTAATTGAGGTTTACTTGAAACTTTTAATAAGTATTGACCAAATTTTTATTCCTTAAGTAATTTTGGTTTATTTCTTAGTTTAATTGAGATTCATTTGGATACAAAAATGAATTTGATGTATTTTTATTAATGATTGAGTCTTTTTGATTGTTTGTTCAAATCTAAACTGATTTCGGTTTATTTATGTGCTAATTGAGATTCACTTGCTACTGTTGATAAGCATTGACCAAATTTTTTTAGCAAAGAAGAATGAAATTATTCATTATCACTTTATTTAATGGCATTAGATTCCACTCCATTCCATTCAATTAGTTCAGTTTTAAACAAGCAGTCAAAAAGACTCAATCATCAACAAAAATACATCGAATTCATTTTTGGATCCAAATGAATCTCAAATAAACTAATAAATGAACCAAAATTACTTAAGAAATAAAAAACTTGGTCAAAACATATCAGCAGCATCAACTGAACCTCAATTAACATACAAATGAATCGAAATTAGTTCAGTTTTAAACAAGCAGTTAAAAAGACTCAATCATCAACAAAAACACATAATTTATTTCTGGATCCGTAAATGAACCTCAATTTAACTAAGAAATGAATCGAAATCACTTAAGAAATAAAAAATTTAAGCAATACTTATCAGCAGCATCAAGTGAATCTCAACTAATTCATAAATGAACCGAAATTAGTTCAATTTTGAACAAGTAGTAAAAAAGACTCAATTATCATTAAAAACACATCGAATTCCTTTCTGGATCCAAATGAATCTCAATTAAAAGGAAGAAAAGAAAAAACGCAGCAACAATAAAAGAATAACGATTGAGAGAAAACACGTGAAGAAGAAAAATGAGGAAGAAAAATGAGGAAGGTGAAGAAAAAGAAGGAAGAAAGTAAAGAAGAAGAAGAAGGAATGCGAAGACGAAAAAGGAAAAAAGCGAAGAAGAAGGAAGAACGTGAAGACAAAAATAAAGAAGCGTTATTGAAATGCACGTATATACACGCTAGTGTAATAAAAATGGTTTTTATTAAATTTGGACCTGCTTGATTAAACCTTAATTACAAAAATATTTGAATATGTAACTGGGCTGCAATTAAAAATGAATTCTCTTTATTTTAGTACCCCTTCTTTTTTTATTAATTATTATTAGGCAATTCTATGAAACTTATAAATTTCATACATGCTTAAATTATCTAAATATGAGTGTTGAGAGATAAAACTTACTCTTTTATAAAATTAAAATATGTGTATTTTGTAAATACTATAAAACACATATATTATTATTATTATTAAATGGAAAAGGAAACATTAATCTAAGTAAGAATTTTACTAAGGATATTTTGTCTTCTGAGGTTTGAATCTCATTTAATTAGGGGGTGCCACTCATCTATCGATGGTGAGGGTCAACAACAAATATATAAAAATATTATTTGTATATTAAAATTAATTGATAAAAGAGAAAAACTCAAATCAGCCCCTGACAATTACCTCGAAAGACAACGAGGCCCCTGACAAAAAAAAAAACCTAACCCGGCCCCTGACAATTATCTCGAAAGGACAACGAGGCCCCTGTGTCAAAAAAAAATTAATGTTATTTTTTTTGGCACAGGGGTTAATCAGTCCCAAAAAAAAATTATCAGGGGCCGGATTGGGTGTTTTTTTTTCTTGGGGGCCTCGTTGTCCTTTCGAGATAATTGTCAGGGGTCGGATGGGGTATTCACTCTTGATAAAATTAGTCATTATATATTTATGTATAAATATATTTATAATTTAATTTATTTTTAATATATATTTTATATTTTAACATATGTTTTATATTAATAACTAATTTTAATAATTCATTTTAATGTATACTTAATATGATCGTGTAATATAATATAATTTTCGGTGTATAACAGTTCTTCATAATCAAATCCATGTAGTACTGATTATTCCTTTGAATAAAATCATCATGCATTTCCGTAATTTCAATATTACCACCTAGTACGTAGGACGTAGCAGCTCATAACATAAAACTTTTTCATTGAATGATTTGTATATATTGTGTGTTAGCAGGTATTTATTTATTTATTTTTTGGTGTTTACTACGGTACGATGATAAATTTATACGTACCGATACGTTTAAAATATGGACAAATAATAATAATTTATGTGGAATTTATTTTTCACATCAACATTTAATTTTTTTTAAATATATATTATATCACCACTTTTACTAATACACCCCTTTAATTAAATAAAAATAAAAAAATATTTTTTTATTTAATTTTATAAAAAGTCTTAAACATCTTTCTTTAATTTTATTAGACAAAAATATCCTTTTAAATTAATGAAATTTTGGAATTCAATTAATCCTAATTTTATAGTTTCAAATAATTTACAATACAAGAGACACACCGAATAACGGCGGTTTTTTATGAATTTGCGGCGGTTTAAAATCGCCGCAAAATAAAATTCCAGCGGTTCCACAAGCGTCACCTATTAGGGGGTTGTAATTTGATTTTGCGGCGGTTCGAATGAACCGCTGGCACATCCGTCGCAAATCAAATAATTGATTTTGCAGCGGTCACAGAACCGCCGCTATTTTGGTCAATGGATTTAAAAAAAATTGCGGCGGTTTTAGAACCGCCGCAAATTTATGTAGTTTTTTTTTAAAAAAATGTGACGGTTTTAAACCTCCACAATTTCATACAAGAGCTTAAAAAAAAGCTGATTAACTACTCAAATGGTTTATACCATTTCTCTTTACTATAACCTATTTTCTTTACATCATATTTATTAAAGATATTAATATAAAAAAACACTAAATAAACAATAGATAGATATATAATCACAAATTTAAGCAAATCAAGAGGCACATAGGTCACTAAACTGTAGAGCCAGATTACACCAGTCTAATCTCATCCCATTTTCTTGATTCTTGCAAAGCTCCAGTTAGCATATATTGTCACAATTTCCACTAGTAGGTGATAACATGTAAACTTTTCATAGATGAATCTAATGTATAAATTTATAATAGAGCTCATCCCTACTAATTTCTACATACAACCAAATATACTGAAAGAAATGTGAATTAAATTGATTACCGAGAAGAAGTCAGTGTCTTTCATAAGCCAGAAAAATCACACAACAATCCAATACTAGTAGCAAATATCTCCTCAATTTCCAGCTATCAGGTTATGGGAATGGTTTCACTCTATTCTTGGATATTGTCATAATGGTACCTAAAGGGATAATAGTAAAGAAAAATATCATTAGAAAATCACACAACAGTCCAAGCAAACTATATGAAGGTCATTCAGCACAATATTTTCTTACCATCATGTAGTATGGCAATGATCAATACCATAAAGGGTGCAAAATCAAACTTCCAAATCAATGCAATAAACATGAAATCAAATTACAAAATAAAAAGTAGATCAAATAAAATTATATGAACTATTTAATTAGGTATGTTAATTCTTGGTTGTTCACCTATTTTCTACACTTACCACAATACGAATGGTGAAAGACACTGCATATATCTGCCATAAGCAAAAATGAAAAATTTTGCAATGTTAGAACACTAAAATATCAAAAAAATTGCTGTGATGATATGAAATCAGAGAATTAGTGAGTAGAGAAGATGAGACTAAGCTAGATTGCATGAAATAAAGTGTATTATTAATGTTCTTATTAGTATGAGTAGCAGTGATGATATATATAGATACATCACAGACTTATCTTACAAAAAACAAGATAAAAAACAATAAAGATTAACTAACTAATATAAAACTGTGATTACTCACAATGACAATGCTGCACATCACATGAAAATAAATCAAAAAACAAGAAGCTAAACGATGAAACACGTTCACTTCATACAATATCTTTTCTTTTCTTTTCTCTTTACTGGGAGTCACCCATGTAATATTTGCCTTATATATAGTTAAGTATATAATGCCAATTTGAATCTCAATGCAGAAGCTATTTTCAATGCAGCCCTTGAATTTTAATATATAATAAAAACTGAAAGCAAATTCTCCTATCAATGCCTCTTAAATGTATTCTTAATTCATTATACAAAAAGAAGCAGAGCAGAGGGAAGATATGTAAACAATATATTATATTATTATTCAACACAAACATAAGAATTTCACCTGAATTGCTTGATCAAAAGTATAGAGATTTTGCTTAATAATTTGTTTAACACAGGGGGGATATGGAAGGCAGGAGTCGATTACAATCTGCCTAGCACCACCAATTTGTTTAACAACTGCTAAATTAGATAGAAATAAAATTCAAAATTATATGTTCTATCTAATCGCCTTATTCCACACCATGAATGATAATATTATATTTAATTCCTTCTTCTCCTTTTCCAAAAAAATAAAAAAAAAATTAAAACAAAAGTATGTTCCTATCTTGTTGATCTACTACCTGAATATCTACCTGAATTTTGTGTCATCTTCTTCTATTTTTAGAACCATAAAAAAATAATGAACAGATTCTGCTGCACATTTATATGTATATATTACCAAATACAAGCTTTCTAACTTAAAATTTCACTACAGAGCACATAATAAATAAAAATAGTAGTATAAGTTGATCAACAAGTACATTTAAATCCTTAACAAGAACATAATTATTTATTCATGCTTTTTGTGCTAGCATGATCACAGTAACAATTGAAGAGATCAAAATTTTGTTCTATATAATAAAGCATATAACAGATATAAAACTAGAAAAAGTAAATATTCAAATTGCTTCTATTTATATAATGCCATTTTATAGTTTGAAAACAGAGAACAATGATGTCCTACTACAACTAAGTGTGGTCCGTGCATGAAATAGATAGGAAGAGTCATATTATCCATTATGTAATTTGTTTAAATGACCAAATCTGCTACATTACTTTGATTGAGACAAGAACGATTATATTGTGAAAAATTCAAAAGAAACTCATTTGATTTTATAATCTTTTAGTTTGAGGGTGAGGGGTGTCCTACTAGAAAGGTAAATTGATCATGTGTTCAAATTAATGTAGATATTAAACGGATTTTAGATTTTAATTAGGCCTTTTCTTCTTTACTCTCCATTAACTACTATACTTACTAATAGTAAAATAAAATATAAAATAATCCACCAAAACACTTACAACAACACAAGCAATATATATAATGGATAGAGTGAGGGGTTTGGCATTAAAGAAGGCAGTAGTATATTTCAGAGAGTTCATGTTGCATGTGCCACAACATAAAGCAACTGTTCTATGAACTAGGAGCAAGCCTAGCAGTGGAAATAGAGAATGAAATACTAATCCAATTTAGCAGTCCAGCCACTTCAAAGATACAAAAACATAGAGAAAATTAAATTACACTCCTAAACCACTTTGATCTTCATACGTTTATTCTATTTAATTAAATGACTTTATATATATATATATATATATATATATATATATATATATATATATATATATATATATATATATATATATATATATCAAACTTTATGTGTTGAAAGTTCCCAACAAAAGAGCATATTGTGAAACATATTCAAAACACTTGGCATATTGTCGAACACTTGGCATGCAAAAGCATAAATAACACAAAATAACACTAACAAGCATTCTTTGCAACACCAAATCAAAATTCAGCACCAATTACATGAAAAATTAGCAGCATTTCACAGGGACTCAGCAAAGTATCAGTCAATCAATCCAAACAAATTAAAATTCAAACTCAAGAAACTCTTAACAGCATGTTTAATTATGTATAAACTAACACTAATTCTAACCTTAACTCAACTAACAATAGCAGATAATCTTAACCAAATCAAATTAAGACTAGAATCAACATATAGCTAATCCTAAATTAACTAATCATGTTAAAGGGAGTGAAAACCAACCTCCTCTTGCATGAAAAGGAGCCTTGCCTTCTTTTGTTGGTAATCTGGCCGAGGAGATAGACAAGAACCACTCTCGATTCTCCAATCTGCTTTATTCTCATTTGCACCATGGAACATCGAAGATGAAGAACCTGAATTGCTACCTTCTTTTGCTGCATCCTCAGTTTGATTACCGACAGTGATAACATCAGGTGAAAAAAGGGCATGTTTGCGAGATAAATTTTTGGAGGCTAAACAAAGGAAGTGAAAAGTTTAAATTTAAACATTTACCTCTTCAAAATTGAAACAGGGGAACAAAGGTTTCAGATAAATTTATTTACTTCTACTTAACATTCTTTTGAGGTCTTCTCTTAATCCAATTAAACATGAGGTATAATTTGAATCAAAATTAATCAAATATATAGAGAAAATCTGAATCAAAATTCTTAACTCTAAACAACTACAATTTAACTGAATTAATCAAATATATAGATAAAATCTGAATGAAAATAACCTGAAAGCATAATGTGAACCAAGAAGATTTACAAATCTTGAGGAAAATAAGATTCTAATTTTGTAAGTGATCAAGAATGAAAACAAGAAAGAAAGAGTAATGTGGAAGTACGAACCAGTGATAGGGAAGAGGCCACGATAACTCAGATTTGTTGGAGGAGAGGGGAACGGTCGACAACGGTGAGAGGAGGACGTCTGGGCAGCCACGCAACTCAGAGATGGCACAGACGTGCACGGTGGATGCGAGAACAGGGGTGGGTTACGCACACCGAGGATGAGGGATTAAGGGTTTCACGCACTATAGAGTAGAGGAGAACGGTCGACGGTGGTGAGAGGAGGTTGGATTGGTAGCCACGCGACTCCACGGGGACACAGCGGTGCACGGTGTGTTTGAGCACAGGGGTTCTTACGCTTCCACTCTCCTGTCGCAGGTTCTTCTTCTTTCTGATTTTAGGTACTGAAGTGATTTAGGGTGAAATCAAAGTATTGGGTTGGGGTTTGCGGCAGAATTTCATTGAATTGACACTAATCCAGTTGATTCTGCGTCACAATGAAGAAATCGGATGCCAATCGCAGCTATTTTGAACAATTGCAGCAGATGGAGAAACCGCATGCAATTTGCTGCCGCCATCTTCCGCGTAGCAATATACACAAACACATCAAGACTCAGGGGTTCAGATATTGGGGAAAAATTCAATATGAGTGTTAGATTGAAGAAAAATTTGGCCAAAATTAATCAAAGAAAGTTGTTCAAAATAAAATTTAGAAAGCATAAAGATTAAATTCATGTAAGAATAATTTTCTCAACAGCCCTGAAACTTAAATTGGGACGAGGGAGAGGAACATACCACTGAGAGGGGAGTCTTTTGCAATCGGCAACGCGAAGCACCGCCAAAGGGGAGAAGGCTGCCAAGGATGACACAGGGACGGATGGATTGGGATGATGCCGACGACGTCACACACATGCACGGCAGAAGGAGAAGACTCCGACGACCCCTTCTACTTTACCTTCGTGCACGGGAGCTACACGGCTGAGGGAGGAGCCTGGTGACCGGAACAACGATGGAGCGGACTCAGTTGGATCTGACAAAGGGAAGGGTAAGGACGGCGGGAAAGGAGACCAGTGATGGCTATACCTTGGCTCTGACGAAGGGTTCTCACGCCAAATACTTGAAGGTTATGGCACAAAATAAATTTGGTCTGGGTATTTTAGTGAGGCAAAACCCCCTTCCCCTCAAAGTTATCTGCTGCGGTGAGGGCCCAATACCGCCTCGGTTCAGTTTATTTGGAGCGGGGGTTAATTACGCAGCAGGAATCGGAACAAATCAGGCAATTTGGAGTGGTTGGGGAGAACGGCCGGCAATTTGGGGCTGCTTAGTCCCGCGCCTCTTGTAGTGTTAAACAATAAAATAAAAACATTAAAAAAACAAAAGGGTTTTGGTGAAAAGATCAAGAGTTTGCTTAACAGTAACAACCTGGGCCCTGGTTGTCTTACAGAAAAGGAGAAGATCGTCAGCAAACATAAGATGAGAAATTCTAGGCCCCCCTTGGAGATAGCGACAGGGAACCAAGATCCATTAGCCACAAGATAGAAAGATGGCAAGCCAGTCGTTCCATACATAAGACAAACAGATAAGGAGATAATGGATCACCTTGCTAGAGCCGTCTATGAGGATTAAAATTCTGAAGCCTCTCACCATTCCATAAGATTGAGAGAGATGAAAAGAAAACACATCTCATGATCAAAGTAATGATACTGCTAGGAAAACTAAAGTGATGAAGTGAATGTTGAAGAAATATCCAATCAAATTTATCATAAGCCTTTTAAAGGTCTAATTTAAAAGCAATAGTTCCTTTTTTTACTTAGTTTTGCGCATGAAGTGAAGAATCTCTTGAGCAATAATAATATTCTCACTTGTCCCTCTTCCTGGTATGAACCCACCCTAAAGTGGGCCAATCACTTCTGTAAGAAAGGGGCGAAAGTGATTAACTAACACTTAGGTAATAATTTTATAAATAACATTGCACAAGCTTATAGGTCAAAAATCCTTTATCACTGTAGGGCTATCCACTTTTGAAATGAGCACAATGAGCGTTTTAAAAATAGACGCATCCAAAACCTCTCCAGAGAAAGTTCTGCAAATAATCATCCAAACATCCTTTACCAACAAGATCCCAATATTCCTTGAAAACGTAGCCTAAATCCCATCCGGTCCAGGAGATTTGAAAGAACCCATCTCCATAACTGCACATTTCACTTCCTCGAAAGAGATTGGCTTGTTAAGGGACTCACACACTTCATGACTAAGTTGGTGGAGTGGAACATCCTCAAGACAATCAAGCTCTATCTCTTCCCTTGAGTAAAAAAGTCTCTGAAAAAAAAATTGTTGGCTTCATCCTTAAAAACATCCACATCGTTAGACCAAGTGCCATCCTCAAGCATAAGACTATGAATTTTATTCCTCTTTCGTCTGATAATAGTTTAAAGATGAAAGAAGGTAATGTTTCTGTCTTCAAATCTTACCTACTTCTCTCTTAATTTCTGATACCAAAAAAACTCCTCCTTTAGTAGAATAACATTTAATTATTGTTAAAGATGAGATTCTTCTTCCTTAAGATGGGGTTGTCAAAAACACTCTAAGGATAACTGGATTCTATTAATCTGACCTTCAATCTCCATTTTTTTGACAAATATATTACCAAAGACCTCTGAATTAAATCTTTGAGCACCCTTTTTAATAGTCGAGAGACTTTTAGAGACATCCGGTGATCCAGAATTCCAAGCCTTATAGACCAACTCATGGAACAAAGGGTGAGTAGTCCATGTAGCTTGAAACCTGAAGGGACGATTCCCTTTCTACTTGGCACCATCTGGACAACACTTGATAAGAAGGGGAGAGTGATCTAAGTAGTATCTGCTTAGAATTTCACAAAAAGCTTCAGGGAACAACAAGCGCCATTCCCTATTAGTAAAATTCCAGTCCAATTTTTTTGCTATATCAAGGCCTCCCCTGACTTTTTGATTCCAAGAAAATCTCCTTCCTTTAGTTTCCATATCCATCAGACACAATCATCAATGGCAAAAGCAAAAACCTGCGCTCTGTGAGCATGAAAGGCCCCTCCCTTAATCTCATTCGAAGATATCACTTTATTGAAGTCGCCTAAGACTAACCAAAGGCTAGAAATATCAGTAGCCATTCTGCCAAAGTAATCCCAAAGGGCCGATCGATACTGAACCTAGGGATGGGCATAAACCGCACTGCACATCTACACATAGGGACCTTTAATCACTTCAAAAATAACATAGTGATCAGTAATATCCACAATTTTACTCTGACCCCAGGATTTTTTCATTAAAATCCAAATGCCACCACTTTAATTTTTTCATTAAAATCCAAATGCCACCACTTTGGCCTGTAACATTAGAGATGCCAACATTATAATAACCCAGATTATCCCAAAAATATTTTATCTTTTCAAAGATAATATGGGTTTCAAGAACAATAAACAAAAAAGGGTGAAATTTTTTTCACAATTTTCTTAAAATGAACACGAGCTAAACTCCCCTGACACTTCTTTCACATTCCATGATATGATACTAAAATTATCCATAACATCAAAAATTGAGAAGGGGGTGATAATCACACTACCTGAATCAGAGCCCTATACCTTGCTCTTCTAGGACCTCCTTCCCTTTTCCCTCTTCGACAGTAACAATTTCTTCTGACTTCTCTGACGTCTCTTCTCGTTACAAGATTTTGACATCTTGCAGCAAATTTTGGAGGAAAACTGGTTGGAGGTGTTTCCTGGTCGTGTTCCGAGAAAGGGGTTTCATGCTTAGTCTCACTTGGTCCTACTTCAACACCTCTGTAATTAGAATAATGAAGAGCTTTCCCAGTGGCAACCTTTGTAAAACGCCCAGGCCTAGAAACTTTCGAAGGACCATAATTTTTTGTCTTTCTGGCCATATTCATCATGAAGCCAGGCTTCCTAGAAATGGGCTTCCTATCACTGGGACGAGACACCTTTTTCTAAGGCTCCTTTGTACCATCTTTATTTTTTCCTTTTTTCTTAACTACCTTGGTCCATTCTTCCTCAACTTCCACATGCCTATTTGCATGTTCTTCGTCTATTTTTCCATGCAACAAATCAGGAGAAGAATCACCCTTTCCATTTTTTTTGGTAACAGGAGAATATTTTTCATAATTGGCATTTCTCTGTCCATTCCCCTCTTCGACAATAGTAGTGCTTGGAATTCGAAACTCCGGCCCCGTTTTCACTGCAATATTGGTCAACTTCTTATTGCAATCAGTTGTAACGTGTCCAAAGCATCTACATGCATCACAAATGAGTTCCAAATGCTCATACTCCACTCGATAGACCACTTCATCAACCTTGATCTCATCAATTACTGGTAAACCCAAGTCTACTTGCACACAGGGTTTTGCAAATTTTTCCTTTTCGCGTCCTTAATCACAACGTTCACTTTGATCAAATTTCCAATCGTCGTTGCAATCTTTCTCGTGAACTTTTTATGGTAGCACAAAATCTTCTGGCCAGTGAATCAGATCCAAACAAGTGTAGAGCCAAATGACTCCTCTATTGGACGAAAATCAAAGGACCACCGTTTGACTACCAGATAAAAACCATCAATCATCCAAGGTCCTCCAAGAAGGACCTTCTCTCGATCCTCCATTAGATCATATTTGACAAGAAAATATCCATTCCCCACATCTAATATTTCATAGCCACCCTTAAGCCTCCAGATGAACCTTAGTCTATGAGACAAGATCGTATAACTGACCCGTTTGCCGAGTACTTTAACAACTGTAGTGTTCTTGTAAGGCTCCGCCAGTACCTTCCTAGCCTCGTCAAAGGAAACTATCTTAGGTCTGGATGCCCCACCTTGCCTTCCAATAACCATTGCCAACCAGTCCCCTCCAAGGCTCCAATAACTCTTCAAGGATCAAAGGTTTTGATGCATGAGAATCTTAAGCATTTTTCATTGGCATTTCTTATAGAAAAGTTATGACTTGTGCTTGGTAATTATATAATTTTCAAGGCTATTATATTAGTACTTTGTTTTTCTTAGTTTCATGATTGTTGTAGAGAAATGTTAGGAAAAGAGAAGCGAAAGCACAAGGAGGAACCAAGAATTAAAGACAAGTGCAGAGAGAATTCGTGGATGCTGTCAACCCTGACCTCTTCATACTCCAACAAGCATAAAATGAGCTGTAGAGGTCCAAATGACACGGTTTTAGTGGCATTAGAAAGCCAACTTTTAGAGCTTTTTAACGATATATAATAGTTAATAGTTAATCTCTAGACTCATGGTGCTAAATGCCGTGAAAGTGGCGCTAAACGCTAGTTTGCGTCCCAGCACCACTACCCTTCGGGAGTCTCGGCGCTAAACAACAAATGGGCAACAAGGAGTCACGAACTGCATCAGAAGTGGCACTAAATGCCAGCACAGCCTAAGCTCTACTGGCGCTAAATGCTAGCACAACCCAAGACCATAAAACCTAATTTTAAAGCACCGTTTCTGATTCCTCTCCTGGCCCTCTTTCGTTTTTCATTCTTTTAGTTTTAGGTTTTACACATTATATTAGGATTTCAATTTTTTTACACTATGGGAAACTAAACCTTCATGATAAGGTCAGAAATTCTATTTATTTTGATAGATTAATATTATTGTTCTTCTATTATGATTAATATATTGATTTTTATTTAAGAATTGAGTTTCGTCTTCATCCTAAGGATTAGAGTGTATTAGAAAATAATTCTAATCTGAATTGAATTCCTCTGAATCTTGGAAAATTTAATCTTTGGAATTAAGCTTGAGACTCTTTCTCATAATTATTTAATTATCTGGAACTAATTGGATAAGTGACGTATAATCAGGTTTCTTTTGGGTTCTTGAGAATTGTGTGGCCTTTAAACCATAAATTGTATTTAACCTCTTAGCACAATTAATTGATCAATGAAATGACGGTTGATTAGGATAGGAGAAATTGAATTTCCAAGGGATTGGGGTTCAATTACTTAGGGTTTGTCATGAATTATATCTTTGTATGATCAAAGTAGATAGCAATAATTGTTAATCCTGAAATTTAAATATCTCTAACACTTTAACTATCTTTGTCATAATACTTTCTTAACAAATTTTAGTTTGTTCTTGTTTAATTTTCTGTTTTTATGTTATTTACTATTGAAATCCTTATTTTTAGTTGTCTGACTAGAATAATCAATTTACCATTGCTTGCTTAATCTGTTAATCCTCGTGGGAACGATAACCCACTCTTGTGGTATTACTTGATACGATCTGGTGCACTTACCGGTAGTTTGTGGTTTGTAAAATTTGCATCAGGCTTTGGTGCTGCCTCACCCACCACTGTCCCTAAACGAAAGCTTAATGACAAAATCTTCTTGCTTGTTTGATTTCCCTTCCCCCTGGCCTCCTCTGCCTGCTTCAGCCTTCCCAGTGCCTTCTACACCCTTGCGACCCGCTTCTGATGCCTCTTTCCTCTCGTCGTGCGCTACTGTTTTGTCGCTCTGCGATGCCGCTCTCTTTACCCAACTTTCACCCTCTCTCATCGTAACTCGTTGATTTAGCAAGTATGGTAATGCTAGTTGCCAACAATTTTATTGTAAAATGAGAAAATAATTAATTAGTTTTATTTAAATATAACATAAAATTAAAAGAAAATATCGGCTAGCTAAAATTTCTCATCAAGAAAATGTTCTTAACACTTTGTCAGTTCAGTTTGACTTGTTTGTTTCTGATACATCAATTTGCATTCTCAAGAGAATTTGGACAAATTTCCCATACATAGGTTAATAAAAAGCTTGTACATGCTTTCCATAAAAACAAAAGTAAAGTCACAATTAAATCTTTAAAGATTTTGTCTTCAAATTAATTAGCCATTAAAAAAAGGTCGCTTTTGTGTACAGATATAACTTCATACAGATATACAGATATTCCTTCTTTCTGTATCTCCTGTTAACAAGTGTTGCCTTCCTTTTGTAGAATGGAGCAGGTTATCAGCAATTTGCAGACGCTCATGGGAGGGTCAGCTAAGCTGAGTTGCTAGCGTGAATTCAAACAAAATCTCATTGTGTTAGGTTTCGTCAGTATGATGCCAGCTTCAAGAGTTGGGCCTTATTGGTCGTTGGGAGTGGTTTTCCAAAAAAAAATGCATGAAACGCAGGTAGATTGGGTATTTAGCTCACTCTTCTCCTCTCATAAAAGGAAACCCTAGCTTCCTCCACCACGACCATCGCTGCTGGTCTTCTCATCGTAGCTGTCATTGGCTGGCACTCGATATCTTCGTTTGCTTGTAGTGGTCAAGCTCCTCTCCTCACTCACCAATCACCAGCTTCTTCATCGTAGTTGTTGTGCTCCAACCACAGTTAAACTCCAACCACAGTTGCGCTCTGCCTGCCGTCCCTTGTTGTGCTCGTCATCTGCCGTGCTTGTAACTCGAAGGTAAGAGCTGCTCTACCCACTGAATGATTAGCTTTGGCTCTGGTAACTGAGTTTTTTACACCAAACCCTTGTTTCGGTACTGTCCTTGTTTGCTTTTCATTTTTTGACATTTTGTTATGTTGAGATTTGACATAGTATTTTGGGTGGGTTTTAAACGAGTTAGAATTTTGATGCGAGGTATGTTACTTATTCATTGTATATTAAGAAATTTTGTGATTATTTTAGGATGAACACACTGATGTATATATGCAACATTGGTTGTTGATGGTAGAAAATAGATAAAGATTTTGTTTGAGATTGTTATTTTGCTAAACAATCATTGTTTGAGTGCTAGCTTCGAAACTTTTTCAAGTTAGATCGAGTATGAGTATTGCATTTGTTTTCTTGATTGCAAAGTTCTAGCTACTGGTATTCGCTTCGAGGTGGAAATGTCACTTTCTACTGATCTTGTGGATAAGGATTAGGAAACCATGGTTTTAGTCCCGCTTAGAGTTTGGGTAGCTGGGTAAAGAATAAGTCACATTATCTTCATCTATTTGTTCCACAAACTCCTTTACGAACAAATTATTAGATTATTTATTGCTTACCTACATATGTTTTAGTTCAAAATTATTAACTGCTATATATTTTGGGTTTTGAAAATTGTTATTGCTATTGGTACTACTAGCAAGCTAGGCATGAGAATGAGTATATAGTTTTTGAGAAGGCACATCTTGTTACTGCCCATTTAGGTTTTTGTCATCTTTTAGTATGAGCTTTGATGGTTCAAAGTTCTCCATGGAGATTGAAGTAACATGTTATTTCCACATATTCTATTATAAACTAATGGTTTATTCAAAATGAAATTTTCTTTGCTTGATTTCTCTAAATATTAGAGCTATTGTACAGTTAAAGACCTGTAGCACTCTACTAAGTATGGGCACCTACATAAACACTAGACACATAGACATGCTAATTTCAAATTTTTGTTTGTTAGGGGACATGCCATATATATAAAATATAAAGAAGTTTTTAAATGATTTATAATTAGATCTTGATGTTTTATTTATATTATAATACACATTAATTTTTTTTCTTTTTTAATTATTGCCATTAAATTATGGAAAAAGTTGTTAAACTTTTGTTAATAATTGTGCTGAGAACGTTGTTGAACTTATGATGGTGTATAGCTGAAGGATTGATTAATGTCGGTTTAGAATTTGTCAATAAAAGAATCTCGTTGCAAGTACAGTCTAGACCGACGAGTAACACTTAATCAAAGTTTAATTTTGTTTGTCACAATAGAAACCAATAAAAACTGAGAGTATTAGATCTCAGATCGTTTCTCAAAGGAGTTGTAGTGAGGTATACGTGTTATAGGGTTTGAGAAACATGGGTGAGAAAGCAACTGAGAAGAATTTAAATAGCAAGAAAGTAAAGCAAATAACTAAAGATAACAAATATTAAAGAGACATGCCTTGCGAGGATTGAGAATTGAGGTTTTCTATCCTAGTCATTAATAATAACATAACAATTATCAAGATTTAATCCTACTTCATTATCTCCAACATCGGGAGAAAATCAAATAGGCATAGTTAATCTCAATCCATAAGTAATATCAATGGAAACAAGATTAACTAACAACTCTAGATTACCAATCCAAATTGGATATTAATGACTCAAGATCATCTAATTTCCCTTTCCAAGCCAAGAATGCAAAAATCTACTCTAAAACTAAAAGAGGCATTTTCACAAATACTTGGAAGGCATAAAATGAAAGCATGGTAAAATAGTAAGAATTAATAAAATCTAAGACTAACAATTGCAAGATATCAATAATAACAACTTAAAAAAATATCAATAAACATGAAAATACCAAATTGCATTAAAGAAAATCAAAATTAACAAGAGTGTTCATAAACTAAAAAGTGGCACTAATGAGAAATGAACAAGAAAACTAAGAGAATTAAGTCAATTGAACAAGAAAAGGTAAAGGAAACTAAATCAAAACAAGTATCAAAACCTAAATCTAAGAGGAATTTAAACTAAAAATTCTAAATTCTAGAGAGAAGACGAAACTTCTCTCTCTAAAAAACTACCCTAAGTCATGTTCCTAAGTTACCCTAATTGCTCTTCCCTTGTTCCTTCTTGAATTCGCTTCAAATACTTCAGAAATGAGTTGGATTAGGCTTCGGAAGGCTTGAAATCGCGACCCACGTGTTGCATTAAATGAAGTCACGTGATTGCAGTCGCGCGTACGAATACATGACCATGCGTATGCATGGTTGCACAAATTTCCAAACGTGCGCATGCATGCATGATCGAGCGTACGCATGATCTTGAAATACTCAAAACTTCATTTTTTCACGAATTCTCCACTTTTGCATGCTTTTTCCTCGCCTTTTCAATCCATACTTGCCTTCTAAACCTGAAATCACTCAACAAACACATCAAGGTATCGAATGAGATTAAAGTGAATTAAATTAACCAAATTAAGGGTCTAAAAAGTATGTTTTCACTCTTAAGCATAATTTAGGAAGAATTCACAAAATCATGCTATTTCAGTGAATAAATATAGGATAAGTTGATAAAATCCACTAAATTCAATACAAGATAAACCATAAAATTGTGGTTTATCAATAACTTGTTAATTTTTGTTTTTAACTTAATGAAGAAAAGCATAAATTAATGAGCTTTGTTAAGGAAAATAATAAATTGTTCAACCTTGTTTTTTGTTCAACAGAGAAACATATGAATTAAATTAAGCCAATTAACTAGAAGACAATATGATTAAATATTTGTTGCTGATTTAGTTAAGTCAATAATTTTTTTTTTATTTTTTTTGACTATCTTAATGAGTTCACTAGTGATATAATGAGTGTTAAATAGTTAATTATAACTTTACTAGTGATATAATGTGTTTTTTAATTATAAATATTTGCTCTTTGTCACTTTCTATCTAAATATTACCAATTATACCTTTGCCAGGTGATTGAGTTCCTATGTTTTTTAAGATGGACTTGAGCTTTCAGTTCAGTGTTGGAGAGGAGTCAGAATGGCTTAGTTCAGAAGAGTGTTGTGGTATGTCTTCTTCGAGTGGAGACGACGATGCCGCCGTTGGAAATGAGTTCGAGACAGGTGAATTGGGTGATGAAGCACACAGGAATGGCGTTGGCAGTGACCCAGTTACATATGACAGTGATGTTACAGGGTTTAGGTCTGCAGAGGACTTCGTGGGGAAATAATTTAGCACCAAGGAAGAGGCTTTATTATGTTTTTTGTGGTTAAATACGATTTTGGTCCTTAAGGTATAGGCCGAAAATTTTTTTTGTTCTCAACCTTTTTTTGCATAAAAAATCATCCCTAAGGTTCACCTAGGTTTTAAAATTGTCATTCAACCCAAATACTCTTCTCTAACAACCTTCTCCAACAAATCTTCTTCACCAAAATACTCAGTTTCGCTTCTTCTTTATTTTTTTCTTCGTCCTAGTATCAACAACAACAACAATAAAATCAAAAATAGAAATAATATAATAAATAAAAGAAATAGAAGCAGAAGAATCAACAACAACAATAAATTCAGAAGCAAAAGAATGGAATCAAAATTAGAAGCAGAAGAAGCAGAAGCAAAAAAATAATAGAATCAGAATTAACGACAATGAAATCATAATTAGAACCAAAATATCCTCACTCTCTCGCACTCTATATTGTCATTTACTAGAGAGAGTTACCCTCAAACAATGGCTTCTCCACTTCTCTTGATAGCAACCGTCATTCTCGCCGCAGCAATAATAACCGTCAACGGATGCTCACCGTCGGATAAGGCATTGCTTCCTAGCATTCAAGGCAGCCCTGAGCGAGCCCTAACTTGACATCTTCAAAACATGGTCTGACGATAACTGCTGCCTGGACTGGTACGGTATGAGTTGCGACGCCACCGCAAGCCGTGTCTTGGACATCAACCTCCGCGGTGAGTCTGAGGACCTGATCTTCGAGAAGACCGGTCAATCCGGAGATCTGCAAGTTGGACCACCTCACCACCCTCGTTGTTGCTAACTGGAAGGCTATCTCCGGCGAGATCCCTCCCTGCGTCACCTCCTTCGTCGGCGTCGCCGCCACCTCCTTCGTCGGCGTCGCCGCCACCTTGCTCTTCCCACTTCTTCTTCTTTCCTTTCCCGTGGTTTCCTTTCTCAACTTTAGCACTCTCGTTCTCTTATTTTTTTTTCTTTTTTTTATTTTATAATTTTTTTAGTAGGGATAGTTTGATCTAAAATTTTAAGATTTTACTAAAAATAGTGATTTTAAAATTTAGCTGAACCTTATGAATGATTTTATATAAAAAAAAAGTTGAAGACAAAAAAATTTCTTAACCTATATCTTAAAAATCAAAATCGTACTCATACCAACCTTTTTTTTAGAAACAAAGTTATTATTTAAAGTTATATAAAAGCTTTTTTTTTTATGATTATGGCTACTAAAATACCATGCACCATTAAAGAAATCACGCATGATTGAATTGATAATAAAATATAAAAAAATGTTAAATATTAGCATATTTGTTAATGATATCTTTATTTCTAAATGTTAATTTATATGGTTGCCTTATGATTGTACATATTTTGACATTTAAGACATAAAAATTAAGTTAAAATTATAACTTCAGTTGTTTATTCAATTTTCTTTGATTTTATTGACGTTACTCAAATTTACTTAACTTCTTTTTTACAAAAATGCTTTACAATTAAGTGATTTATTCAGCTTAGTCTAACCAAATTGTATAATCATTTTTCATATTCATGTGTACTTCTTTTTTTTTTTCTCTTTCGTACACCGCTTCTTCTTCTCCTTTTTTTTCCTTATTTTTCTCTTTAGTTATTGCCGTTGTCATCATCATTACCGCCGTCGCTACCTCTTCTTCTTCCTTTTTTTTATTTGAATTTTTTCTCCTCTTTTCTTTTCTTCTTCTATTATCGTCATCATCATAATTGTAACACCCTACCATACAGAGACTTATGCTTAAGTCATAATTCAGAGATGGCAAGGTATTACGACCTCTAAAACAAAAATTTAGTACGTATAGTAGTATGAATGATTGATTATAACTAGGAGCCTTGTAAAAAAAAGGGGTAAACAAAAACCGCAACTCGAAAGCGCAACACTCCGATCACTAACACAACGAGCAAAGGATAAGCTAACGCAAGATCATATATATAAAGAGTATCAAAAACAGGAATATCAAGACTCAAAATCCGGCTGCGAAGGTAACCGGTTCGAGCATAGCAATATATACATATAATAAAATAAGGAAAACCCCAAGGAAAACCCAAAGGGACACAAATACCGAAAACCTAATCTCCAAAATCCCCTCTAGAAGGAGTCATCACAGTTTGTATTATTTAATGGAGATAAAAGTATCTAAACAAGATATATAAATCAAGATAGAGTCCCGAGAACAAGAATCTTCGCTAATCCAGAAGTCCCCAGCATGCCTCAACGAGAAGCCTCGCGTCCTGCATCTGAAAACCACAAAATCCGCATGGGTGAGAACCAGAGGTCCCCAGTACGGTAACAGCTTCCACATATATAATACATAATAATAGAGAAAAGCCGAAGGCAATCCTAGAACTTCCTCCAGAAAATATCAAAGCTTATAAACAAGCTAAACCGTAAGCGGCAACTAACTAAAGATCCTTCAGTCTAACTAATACTTCCCTTTCTACTTCCTTCAGACCTCCCAACAACCAGCAGGAGTATAATATAGCAAACACAGTTATATCAGACAAGAGATTTACAAATAGGAACAAATAAGGCATTTAGGCAATTAGCAAGTAATATGCAGTCAAATAGGCAATCTCAAACAATTCATGTAGTATGCTTATGATGCATGCCTGTCCCTAGTGGCTGATGATATCATCTGTCGGTTATAGAGCCAACCCGACAAGTCCTGGTAGCTAGCCATTGGACTGTCCTTCTGTCGTGCATCCCCAACTCGAGTTATACTCATCATAAACTTGATCATAATCATGATCCATATCCATCACCCTCACTGGTGAATATTTATCCATCACCATCACTGGTGAATATTTATGGGGGCGAGCTCATCCGGGCCTTTCACAGTGCCCGGCCACACTTACGACATAGGGTCAAAAGAGCTTCGAGTCTCAACCTGGAGCACATGGTGGCTAGCCATTGCTACTACCCAGGGAAACCCTCATCTCCAATGGTAGAAGTGCAAACCTTCACAATTCAATCAACATCATATATGCATTTATACTTGGCCATAAACATGGCTCCGCCGTAACACGGCAATAATCTAGCCATCCGGCTCACGGTTAAATCCATAACCAGCCAATTCATTAACAATTACGGCCCTTCGGCCCATGGCACAACAAGCACTTCCACCGCCATTCTCCGCATCTCACATAATCATCTTTGATCCTCAATGATCATTCATTTTTCCCTTGCTTCACTCGCAAGTTACCACATTCACTAGCCCTTTTTCTCATGCTAGGCATATCATAATGATTTAAGACATAAGTGGTGAGATCGGAGGCTTAGAAGTATGAAATTTGGCTTTTAAAACTCAAAAATCAACTTTGGGATGAAAACAGGTCCACGCGTACGCGCACGCGTGGATGGCGCTTTCTCGAAGAACGGCGCGTACGCACCAAGTGCGCCTACGCGCGAGGGGTCATTCTGCTAAAAATTTTCTAAGTTAAAAGCTGCAGAATTTACAGATTCAAACCCCAATCTTCCGACGGACATAACTTCCTCATTTTAAATCGTTTTTCACCCGTTCTTCGAACGGCATGGACATCCCGGATCCAATTTTATTTCTAAACAGATTTGGCACAAATCAGAGATCCGTAGTCCAAGTTATGTCCCGTCAAAGTATGCCCAAAAACCATGTTTTCATACAAAACCACAAGGTGCCATTTTCAAAACAAGCCACTTTCAACTCTTTTCAAAATCAATCAAACATGCCAATTTCAACCCTTCTCTTTGAAATCATTCAAAATGTACCAAAATCAACAACAAGCCATCCTCAACTCACACATTGACACTTTACCAAGGTTTCCAAAACCACATCCAACCATTTTAACACTTCTCAATCAAATGGCTAAAGGACAAACACAATATCATGTCATACATCCTTCCTCATCCCAATTTCCAATAATACCATTTCCAATTAACCATCATTATACATAATCAATATCATACTCACCATCAACATGGTACCACCCATCAATTCAACCTCAATCATCCATCAAGCATATATCACAACATGCATTTCTCATATTTCACACAATCAAGGCATCAATATTCATAATCACATATATGAACACATCATATATTTCAACCATTCAACAACACCAACAATTCAATGCCTATCTTAGGGCCTCTAGCCTAAGTATTTCCTACCACATTACATATTAGATACGGGAAACCAAAACCATACCTTAGCCGATTCCCCAAGCTCAACCGGAGCACTTCCAAACCACTTGTCCACAAGCTCTCAAGGTATCAACACCTCCAAGAACAGATTTTATCACACAAAACCCTCTTCCAAGCTTTCCAAAATCACCAATCAAGCTCCAATATTCACATATACACAACCTAAGCCACAATCATCATACCCATACACAACATCTCAATACCCAAACATCATAGAACAACAAATTATACTAGGGTTGAGAATCTTACCACACCCAAGGTCCAAGGAGACAAGATTAACCTTCTCCTTCAAGAGAGTTGGGTCCTATAACATCAAAGAACCCAAAATCTCAACATTTTTGTTCATGAAACTCGAAATCAAGGGCTGGAATTTCGAACAGTAAAACATGGATTACCTCAAGATTGATTGTATGGGTTTTGTAGAGCTCTCCGCGGTGAACGCGTGGCCGCAAACGGAGCGGCAATCGGAGCTCTAGATCAAAAGTTATGGTGGTTTGAAGATCAAGTGAGAGAAGGAAGTTGAGAGAGTGTTCTTCCCCCTTCCATCTCAATTTTCAGCGTGTTTTGGTGTTGTGTGAGGAGAGAGAGTGCTGAAAACTAGGGTTTTGGTTTAGTTATGTTGGGCCAAGGGCCCACTTTGGGTCCGGTTGGTCCGGTTTGGCCCGTTCGGTCCAATCTTGGTCCGATTTCTATAAAATTGGTACCGAAATTCTCGTCTCAATTTCCTCTATCACATTTAGCCATAAAAATAACATTTTTGGCTTTCTAGAATAAATTCTCATTTATGGGTTAATTAACCATTAATTAACCGGGTCTTACATTCTACCCACCTAATTGGGAATTTTGCCCACAAAATTCAAATTCAATTACCTGAGAATAAGTGCGGATAATCCGTTCGTATCTCCGACTCAAGTTCCCAAGTGTGTTCTTCAACACTGCCTCGACTCCAAGCCACTTTGACTAATGAAACCTCTTTTCCACGCAATCGTTTGATACTAGTATCGTCAATTCTAACTGGAGCCACTGGAAGCGTCAAATCTTCTCTTAACTGAACTGATTCAGGTTCTAACACATGGCTAGCATCAGGAGTGTACTTCCGAAGCTGTGACACGTGAAACACATCGTGCAGGTTCGAAAGATGAGGTGGTAGAGCCATCCGATACGCCACCGGCCCAATCCTCTCCAGGATCTGAAATGGACCAATGTATCGAGGATTCAACTTCTTTGCTTTAATCGCTCTACCTACTCCTGTGGTCGGAGTAACCTTCAGGAAAACATGATCTCCTTCCTCAAATTCCAAGGGCTTCCGCCTCTGATCGGCGTAACTCTTTTGGCGACTCTGCACCGTAAGCATCCTGTCTCGGATTTTCTTGACTTGTTCAGTGGTTTCAGCTATCATTTCTGGCCCCAACAAGCCTTTCTCTCTAGCTTCATACCAACATAGTGGAGATTGACATTTCCTCCCATACAATGCCTCATACGGAGCCATTCCGATGCTCGCATGGTAACTATTATTGTATGCAAACTCCACTAACGGCATATACCGATCCCAACTCGTCGGTTGGTCCAAAACACAAGCTCTCAACATATCCTCTAGTGTTTGGATCGTCCTCTCAGATTGACCATCTATTTGAGGATGGTAAGCTGTACTCAAGCTTAATCGGGTTCCAAAAGCTTTCTGAAATGCACCCCAGAACCTCGAAGTGAAACGAGGATCTCTATCAGAGATTATAGTAGCAGGTACACCATGGAGTCTCACAATCTCCTTTATGTATAACCGAGCTAGCTCCTCAAGGGTGTAAGTCATCCGAATGGGCAAAAAGTGAGCTGACTTCGTCAGTCGGTCCACAATCACCCAGATAGCATCAAAACCAGTCCTAGTCCTTGGCAATCCCGACACAAAGTCCATTGCAATACTTTCCCACTTCCATTGCGGAACCTCTAAAGGTTGCAACATCCCGGAAGGTCTTTGATGTTCAATCTTTACCTTTTGACAAGTTAAGCACTTTGAAACATATTCCGCCACATCATTCTTCATACCCGGCCACCAAAACATCACCTTTAAATCATGGTACATCTTAGTACTTCCCGGGTGAATGGAGAATCCACTTTTGTGTGCCTCCCTTAAGATATCTTGTCTCAAAGTACCAACATCCGGCACAATGATCCTACCCTTGAATCTCCATAACCCATCTTTTTCTTCCGACACTCTCCACTGTTTTCCTTGCTCGATAGCCGGTAACACCTTCCATAATGCTTCATCATTTTCATGAGCCTTTAGGAGTTCGGACTTAAAGTCACTTGAGATTTCTAATCGGCTCAAACACAAGTTTCCAGATACTTCTCGAGCACCAATTTTTAGACTCTCGAATCCCTTGAGCAACTTCTCCTCTTGAAGCATCATCCAAGACGCATATAACGACTTCCGACTTAACGCATCCGCCACTATATTCGCTTTTCCCGGATGGTAATTCAACTCAAAGTCGTAGTCCTTCAATAATTCCATCCACCTCCTTTGCCTCATATTAAGCTCTTTCTGATCAAAGAGGTATTTCAAACTCTTGTGATCGGAAAAGACTTGGAACTTAACCCCATAGAGATAATGCCTCCACACCTTCAAGGCAAATACGACCGCAGCGAGTTCCAGATCGTGCGTAGGGTAACTAACTTCATGAGGTCTCAACTGTCGTGAGGCATACGCCACCACATTATGATGCTGCATCAGCACGCACCCTAGACCCTTCAACGATGCATCACAGTACACCTCAAAAGGCTCGTTCGGCTCAGGTAACACTAACACAGGTGCAGTGGTCAACTTTTTCTTCAATGCCTGAAAGCTCTCCTCGCACTCAGGAGTCCAAACAAACAGAGTGTCTTTGCGAGTTAACTTTGTCAACGGCAAAGCTAATTGCGAAAAGCCTTTGATGAACCTTCGGTAATAGCCAGCTAAACCCAGAAAACTCCTTATCTCAGTTACTGTGGTTGGTTGCTTCCATTCCATTACAGCCTCCACCTTAGTTGGATCTACGGCTATTCCCCTCTTACTCACCACGTGACCCAAAAACTTTACCTCATCCTTCCAAAACTCACACTTAGACAATTTCGCATAGAGTTTCTTCTCCTTTAAAATTTGCAACACGGTCCGCAAGTGTTCCGCATGCTCTTCTTTGGTCTTGGAGTAAATTAGTATGTCGTCAATGAAGACAACAACGAATTTATCCAGAAACGGACGGAACACTCTATTCATGTAATCCATAAACACTGCAGGAGCGTTCGTCAACCCAAAAGACATTACAGTATACTCGTAATGACCATAACGAGTCCTGAAAGCAGTCTTAGGGATATCCTCACCCCTCACCCTTATCTGGTGATAACCAGATCGCAAATCGATCTTGGAGAAAACCCCAGCTCCTTGTAATTGATCCATGAGATCATCAATCCTCGGCAATGGGTATTTATTCTTTATGGTGACCTTGTTCAGCTGCCTGTAATCCACACAGAGCCGCATACTTCCATCTTTCTTCTTTACCAGTAATACTGGAGCACCCCACGGGGAAACACTTGGTCGGATAAAGTTCTTACCCAACAATTCCTCTAACTGAGACTTTAGCTCGGCCATCTCTAACGGTGACATCCTATAAGGAGCACTTGAGATTGGTCCCGCCCCAGGCACCAACTCAATAGCAAACTCGACCTCTCGGTTAGGTGGAAATTCCTCAATATCATCGGGAAACACTTCCGGAAACTCACGCACTACCGGAATCTGATCCAACTTTTGATCATCACCCGAAACACCAGCGGTTAACAACAGGATACCCTGACATTCGATTCCAGAACAGTTCACCATCATCGAATTCAAGTAATAATTATTCACCACGACCGGCCCTTCTGTATCTTCCGGCATAAAGTACACCGACTTTGTAGAACAATCAAGCAGGACATGGTTCTCAGATAACCAGTCCAATCCCAAGATAAGATCAAGACCGATCATCGGTAAGCAGATTAAATTATGGACAAAATCACGCTGCTTGAACCTGAACGAAACTTTCGGGCATCCTAGCCTAGTTACCATGGCTTCATGGGTAGCATTATGTACCTTTAGGTCATAACCTAAGGTTACGATCTTCAATCCTAACCCATGGGCTTTCTCAAATGCAATAAATGAATGCGATGCTCCCGAATCAAATAAAGCATTTAAAGTTTGACCAGCCATTTCACAGTTACCTCGAATGAGTGTCTCAGATCCTTCTGCACCCACAGCTGAGGTGGTGAACACCCGACCAGTCTGTTGTGCTTTCCCAGCACCTTGCTTTTGCTTCTCTGGACAACTTGTGGCTTTATGCCCCGCCTTTCCACAATTGTAGCACAAACCCCATCCGGCCTTGCATGGTACTCCCGGATGGTGACTCCCACACCTAGTACAAGCTTGATCATTCTGAGGCTGCTTCCCAAACCTTTTCCCTTGGGAGTAGTTGTTGTTGGGCCTCCTAAAAGAACCTCCCCTCTTAAAAGACAGACCTCTAGGTGCAAAGCTCTTCCCTCGGTTCTGTGGAAATGATCCTTTGTGACTTCCTTTCTCAGCGGCTGCCCTCTTCACACACTCTTCAGCAACCCTACACTTGTTCACCAATTCGGAGAAAGTCCTAATCTCCATTGGCCCCACCGAACCGAAAATATTACTCCGGAGTCCTCCCTCGTACTTAACACACTTCCATTCCTCATATTCCACCGGAGTCCCTTGACACATACGAGAGAATCTGAACAGCTCCTCAAACTTGTCAGTATACTCAGATACAGACATAGTACCCTGCTTCAGCTGCAACAATTCAAGCTCCTTGGCCGTCCTAGCAGAAGTCGGAAAGTACTTCTTATAGAACTCCTCTTGGAAGACATCCCAGGTGATATAATCATCACCGTGCTGCAGAAGACGACGGATACCTTGCCACCAATGCGACGCTTCACCTGTGAGCATATAGGTAGCGAACTCGACACGCTGTCCTTCAGGTACCACTTGTGCTTGCAGTGCTCGCTCTATAGCCTGAAACCATGTATCGGCCTCAGTCGGGCTAGTAGTTCCCTTGAACTTAGGTGGATTAACCTTCAAAAAGTTTGCCAGTGTCATCGGGCCCTGAACTCCACCTCCGTCATTACCATGGTTGTTCATCTGTTGACCAAGAGCCTCAGCAGTGGCTTGCATAGCAGCAGCCATATTCTCCAACGCAATCATAAAGTTCACCGGGTCATTAGGGTTAGTCTCCGGCGCACGAGCATTAGTACGACCTCTCCCACGGCCTCTACCGCGTCCACGAGGCGCCATCTGGTTCTTATACACACCAAACAATCGATATTAAGTTGATCAGTCTCAATATCGGAAGTTTAGTACTTTAAAGTCCCAAATGCATGCTCATGAACGTTTATGCCAACTATATCAAGTAGATATACTAACAGCACATAACACACATACAGAGAATGCACAGAAGCATAGTCAGTCCATTCCTCAGGCTCTACAGGAACGAACTGCTCTGATACCATAATGTAACACCCTACCATACAGAGACTTATGCTTAAGTCATAATTCAGAGATGGCAAGGTATTACGACCTCTAAAACAAAAATTTAGTACGTATAGTAGTATGAATGATTGATTATAACTAGGAGCCTTGTAAAAAAAAGGGGTAAACAAAAACCGCAACTCGAAAGCGCAACACTCCGATCACTAACACAACGAGCAAAGGATAAGCTAACGCAAGATCATATATATAAAGAGTATCAAAAACAGGAATATCAAGACTCAAAATCCGGCTGCGAAGGTAACCGGTTCGAGCATAGCAATATATACATATAATAAAATAAGGAAAACCCCAAGGAAAACCCAAAGGGACACAAATACCGAAAACCTAATCTCCAAAATCCCCTCTAGAAGGAGTCATCACAGTTTGTATTATTTAATGGAGATAAAAGTATCTAAACAAGATATATAAATCAAGATAGAGTCCCGAGAACAAGAATCTTCGCTAATCCAGAAGTCCCCAGCATGCCTCAACGAGAAGCCTCGCGTCCTGCATCTGAAAACCACAAAATCCGCATGGGTGAGAACCAGAGGTCCCCAGTACGGTAACAGCTTCCACATATATAATACATAATAATAGAGAAAAGCCGAAGGCAATCCTAGAACTTCCTCCAGAAAATATCAAAGCTTATAAACAAGCTAAACCGTAAGCGGCAACTAACTAAAGATCCTTCAGTCTAACTAATACTTCCCTTTCTACTTCCTTCAGACCTCCCAACAACCAGCAGGAGTATAATATAGCAAACACAGTTATATCAGACAAGAGATTTACAAATAGGAACAAATAAGGCATTTAGGCAATTAGCAAGTAATATGCAGTCAAATAGGCAATCTCAAACAATTCATGTAGTATGCTTATGATGCATGCCTGTCCCTAGTGGCTGATGATATCATCTGTCGGTTATAGAGCCAACCCGACAAGTCCTGGTAGCTAGCCATTGGACTGTCCTTCTGTCGTGCATCCCCAACTCGAGTTATACTCATCATAAACTTGATCATAATCATGATCCATATCCATCACCCTCACTGGTGAATATTTATCCATCACCATCACTGGTGAATATTTATGGGGGCGAGCTCATCCGGGCCTTTCACAGTGCCCGGCCACACTTACGACATAGGGTCAAAAGAGCTTCGAGTCTCAACCTGGAGCACATGGTGGCTAGCCATTGCTACTACCCAGGGAAACCCTCATCTCCAATGGTAGAAGTGCAAACCTTCACAATTCAATCAACATCATATATGCATTTATACTTGGCCATAAACATGGCTCCGCCGTAACACGGCAATAATCTAGCCATCCGGCTCACGGTTAAATCCATAACCAGCCAATTCATTAACAATTACGGCCCTTCGGCCCATGGCACAACAAGCACTTCCACCGCCATTCTCCGCATCTCACATAATCATCTTTGATCCTCAATGATCATTCATTTTTCCCTTGCTTCACTCGCAAGTTACCACATTCACTAGCCCTTTTTCTCATGCTAGGCATATCATAATGATTTAAGACATAAGTGGTGAGATCGGAGGCTTAGAAGTATGAAATTTGGCTTTTAAAACTCAAAAATCAACTTTGGGATGAAAACAGGTCCACGCGTACGCGCACGCGTGGATGGCGCTTTCTCGAAGAACGGCGCGTACGCACCAAGTGCGCCTACGCGCGAGGGGTCATTCTGCTAAAAATTTTCTAAGTTAAAAGCTGCAGAATTTACAGATTCAAACCCCAATCTTCCGACGGACATAACTTCCTCATTTTAAATCGTTTTTCACCCGTTCTTCGAACGGCATGGACATCCCGGATCCAATTTTATTTCTAAACAGATTTGGCACAAATCAGAGATCCGTAGTCCAAGTTATGTCCCGTCAAAGTATGCCCAAAAACCATGTTTTCATACAAAACCACAAGGTGCCATTTTCAAAACAAGCCACTTTCAACTCTTTTCAAAATCAATCAAACATGCCAATTTCAACCCTTCTCTTTGAAATCATTCAAAATGTACCAAAATCAACAACAAGCCATCCTCAACTCACACATTGACACTTTACCAAGGTTTCCAAAACCACATCCAACCATTTTAACACTTCTCAATCAAATGGCTAAAGGACAAACACAATATCATGTCATACATCCTTCCTCATCCCAATTTCCAATAATACCATTTCCAATTAACCATCATTATACATAATCAATATCATACTCACCATCAACATGGTACCACCCATCAATTCAACCTCAATCATCCATCAAGCATATATCACAACATGCATTTCTCATATTTCACACAATCAAGGCATCAATATTCATAATCACATATATGAACACATCATATATTTCAACCATTCAACAACACCAACAATTCAATGCCTATCTTAGGGCCTCTAGCCTAAGTATTTCCTACCACATTACATATTAGATACGGGAAACCAAAACCATACCTTAGCCGATTCCCCAAGCTCAACCGGAGCACTTCCAAACCACTTGTCCACAAGCTCTCAAGGTATCAACACCTCCAAGAACAGATTTTATCACACAAAACCCTCTTCCAAGCTTTCCAAAATCACCAATCAAGCTCCAATATTCACATATACACAACCTAAGCCACAATCATCATACCCATACACAACATCTCAATACCCAAACATCATAGAACAACAAATTATACTAGGGTTGAGAATCTTACCACACCCAAGGTCCAAGGAGACAAGATTAACCTTCTCCTTCAAGAGAGTTGGGTCCTATAACATCAAAGAACCCAAAATCTCAACATTTTTGTTCATGAAACTCGAAATCAAGGGCTGGAATTTCGAACAGTAAAACGTGGATTACCTCAAGATTGATTGTATGGGTTTTGTAGAGCTCTCCGCGGTGAACGCGTGGCCGCAAACGGAGCGGCAATCGGAGCTCTAGATCAAAAGTTATGGTGGTTTGAAGATCAAGTGAGAGAAGGAAGTTGAGAGAGTGTTCTTCCCCCTTCCATCTCAATTTTCAGCGTGTTTTGGTGTTGTGTGAGGAGAGAGAGTGCTGAAAACTAGGGTTTTGGTTTAGTTATGTTGGGCCAAGGGCCCACTTTGGGTCCGGTTGGTCCGGTTTGGCCCGTTCGGTCCAATCTTGGTCCGATTTCTATAAAATTGGTACCGAAATTCTCGTCTCAATTTCCTCTATCACATTTAGCCATAAAAATAACATTTTTGGCTTTCTAGAATAAATTCTCATTTATGGGTTAATTAACCATTAATTAACCGGGTCTTACAATAATCATCGTTATTGTTAAAGAATAAAACAACAAGAATTATGAAAAAATAAAATAAGAAAAAAAAGATAAAAAAGAAAAAGATGAAAAAGAAGAAGTAGCTAGCAGCAGCAAAAGATGGGAAGTAAGAAGAAGAATTTTGAATTATGCAGAATTTATCAGAAAAATAACATCATAATTTCTTAACAATAACATATAGATATCTTAGTTTTGACACCAAAAATTATTTAAACAAATTTCGGTATTATTTTTGTTTCTAGCAAGAATTCCATCAAATAAGTGCGAATCTACATTTATTCAATTAAATAAGATTACAATACATGTTCATCATTCAAGTCTAATAAAAGCAATACTCCTAAAGAGCAAAAGAAAAGAAAGAAAGAAAAAAAAAAGAATAAGAAGCAAACAAAAAAATACAGCATTATATAAAAAATTTCTGTGTTTTGTAATAAAATTTTGATATTAAAATTATGAAATTTCGGTACTATTTTTGTTTATGGCAAGAATTCAATCTAATATATGTTACACAAGAAATTTCTGTGTCACGGTAAAAAAATTTTGATGTTATTTTCTGATAAATTTTGTATAACTCAAAACTCCTCCTTTTCTTCTTCTTTGTTATCATCATCATCATCATCTTTATTGTTTTTTTCAACTTCTCATACTTCTTATGTTTTACCCTTATAATAAGAATAAAAATAAAAAAAAAAGAGAAAAAAAAATTAAACAAAAAAAAAAGTATACATAATGCTGCAAAAATTATCAAAAGAAAAAAAAATACAACAATAATAAAACAATAGAAGAACGATGATGATGATAAAAAAATATGTAAAGAAGAAGAAGGAACATAAAAGACAAAAAAAAAAAGAAAAAAGAATGCAAAAAAGAAGCAAAAAATATAAAAAGGTAATTTTATCGGACTTGAGTCAATTTGATTTAATTTGGTTATCAAAAAAGTTTGAATGTGTAGTATAACTTTTTTTTTCTAGATTTTTTGGTTATATAAAACAAATAACAATATAAACTTATTAGAGATGAATCATTGAATTTTTACTGTTCTATATTATTTTTATATCGAAATAAGACAAACTAACTCGCTATATCTATACAAAACAATAAAATACCTAGGGGATATTATTTTTTATTGGACTTATGTCGATTTAGTTGGATATATTTAGAAAATGCTTGCACGTACAACATCAACCATATTTTAGAGGCTATTTAAGGAAAATATTAATAGTTTTATAAAAATAATTAAATTCTCATAAAAGTATTAAAAATAAGAATTTTGCTAACTTAAGTCATAAGAATATAGGTTAAACATATCATAAAAAATATTTTATAAAAAATAACTTTTTAATATTTTTAATATATTTAATATATCAAAAATATTTTAACAAATTATTATTATATTTTAAAAATATATCTTTAGGACATAAATTAATTAAATCCTAAACTTAAAGATTGTAGACACTATTCATTCATGGTACATTTATCAAATTAAACCAAAAATTTATTATTATTATTATTATTATTATTATTATTATTATTATTGCCAAGTCAATTTGGTTGCTGAAGCATTATTAGTTGAGTAATTGATTATGGCTAAAGTGATTGAGAAATTGACATGGTGTTAAAGATTAGACCCATAATTAGTTATCCAAACAAAGTCCATATGCCTAACTCATATACGGAGCTTAACATAACTATCCCTCCCGTTGTGGGGTTGCATACTTCTCATCATTGGTCTCCAGCGCAAGTGTTTTCGAGCCAGCCATGACAGAATCTGAACCAACTTCTGCCAAGCTCCTCCCTATCCAAAGACATCGTGCCAAGTGTCAACATTCAATTAAATCTAATAGAATCTCTTTATCTTTGTACAACATTAAATTTTTATGTTATAACTGATTTTGAAAAACATTAGGATATCCACAATAATATATATATTTCTGTCAATAGATAATACGATATAAAATAAATTGTCCGTAATTTTATTATTTTTTGAATTTTTATATAATTTTTAATGTAATTTATATAAATCAAGTAGATCTTAAAATTATATGAATATAATCATTAAATTCATTACGTGTGCAATTATGTATTTATGTAAACCATTACATTTCTATTGTGGTCTACTCATTTTCACATAATCCGTTATACTCCGTCGCAATTTACATTCAATCTCTCTCAAAACAAAAATCACTACAATTTTTGTCGTAGTTTACGTTCAAACTCTCCCAAAACATAAACCATTACACCTCTATCATTGTTTACCCTCAATAAAATTTAGCCTCTTAAATTTACTGTCAGTTGCCTCGGTTTATGAGCAGATGGAGCTATTATGTATATCAAATGAACGTGATTATCAAATAGAGTGACAAATTCACATGTCAAACCAAAAAAAAATTAAGAAAAAAATTTAAATATGAAAATAAAAAATTTTATTTATGATTGTTTTTTAGTTTTTTTGTTATTTTTTTGGTGATATTATACAATTGTATATTGTTGTTCTTGTATATTATGTTTATTATTGTTATCTTTTTATAATATGAATTATTGATCCTATTAGGTAGAGCAAATTAAATAAAAATTAACCATACGTAATAATAATAATGAAAATTTATATCGTATTAAAAAAGAGTACTAGAAAAAAAATACTATATTACTTTAGGAGAAGCAGAGAAAGAGTACATAATTTAGGAGAGAGCGGGGACGAGCGTTTGAGGGTGAAACACGGTGAGGAAGATGGCCATGCCATCCAAAGAAATAAGGGGGAGAGCGTGGGAGAGTGTGTATCCGGTGTCAAGGAAGGTTCTTCTCGAGAAGGTTTAGAAAAGCCATCCAAGGTCTCTTTTAGAGATAAGGTCATTGGTGCAGAGAAGTCTAAAGCCTTTGCATTATTAGGGTCTTTGGGGAGGGTATCGCCACGGTGACAAGTAAGCAGGTGATTCTCGTCCACCAAGTGCCAGTTTTACGAAAGAGGCAAAGAGTTGTCTAGTTGAACCATATAAGGAAGCCATCGTGATCAAGGTGCTGGGTAAGCATTATGGCTACATGGCTCTTATGCATAAGCTTCGGATAGTATGGCGCATCAAAGGAGGGTTTGATTTGCTAGATGTGGGGTTTTAGTATTTTTTGGTTAAATTTGATATTGCTGTAGTTTGTGAGAAAGTCATGCTTGGTGGCCCGTGGTTGATAGATGGTCACTATGTCACAGTAAAGCCATGGGACATAGATTTTAGGCCATGCGAATAATCCTTCAAATCAACGCTAGTATAGATTCGAGTCTCGAGACTTCCGATTTGGTGCTATTAGGAACAAGCAATGTTGCGAATAGCTTCTGCAATAGGGTTCCTGGGAAAGTAGACTTGGCCACTAAACTTACATAGAGAGGAAAATATGCCCGAGTTTATCTTCAAATTAATCTTGGGTTGCTAGTAATCAAACATATTATAGTGGAGGGAATGACTCATGAAGTGGAGTATGAGAGTTTACAGTTGATTTATTCTACTTGTGCACTATATGGGCAGGATAAATCGTTGTGTATGGAGAAGGAGTCATCGGAAGGGAAGGGTGATTCTTTCGATGATAGAAAGAATCATGAAGCCCCGACACTAGTGCCACACAACAATCATGAAATTCAAAAAGAGGCTAAATCGGAAGCTCACGATTTGGGTGAGGATTCTCGTAATTTGGGCGAGAAATTAGGAGTTGTTAAAGGGAATGATGCAGTTACAGAATCATTGACCCCTCACGTGTTTGATGCTCATGTTAAGGAGGCATGCATGGATGACAGAGAGGGTTGGCAACAAGTGCTATGTAAGAAAAAATTCACAATGGGTCATCCATCAGGTTTGAAGGATCAAGATAGAAAGCAACACAAGTATGGTTCGAGAAGGGTCCCAAGACCCAATTTGCATGGTGATGGAGGCAAATCAATTGGCATTAGGATGGGGTAGCGAGGAAAGCATGAAATTGTGCCATCTCCATCACGCAGAACTCCTGCACGTCGTGAAATTTGTAAGAACCGGCATTTTTACGAATAAAATCATTTAAATGCCAAAATTAGATTCAGAAAACTCAAGATGAGAATTTGAGGATTTAAATATGATTTTTGAACTCAGTAGGTTTTTCTGAGTCAGAAAATGTGTTTTCTGCGAAAAACTGTGAAAAACCACAAACCGGTAGTCGAACCGGTTGAACCAGTTCAAGTCTGCCCGGTACTGCACGAGAAAAAGTGAAAATAGTCAAATACCTTAGAAAAACTTTAGAAATGGAAAACCGGACATTAGTGTTAAAGGTTTGGCCCAAAGTTGGGCCAAACAGGTTCAAAACGCTAATGGGTTGGACCGGGTCCAAGTTGGGCCCAAGCCCAACATATAAAAGGGTTCATTAATGAACCAACTCAGCACAACACAATCACAAACACACCCACACCAGCTGAAAGGGGAGAAAGAGAAGAAACTCCCATGAGCACTATTCATCTTCTTCTTCCCAAGCTCATATCTTGAGCTACGGAATCATGTGACAACCAGAGGAAGGTGGTATAAGAATATTGTGAATCAATCATGGTGGTCTAGTAATAGAGGGATTCATGGCAAACTTTCAGAAGTGCAGAAGAATTCATTAAAGTTTAACTTGAAGGTGTTTGGTAATGTTTTTGTTAAGAAATGTGAATTAGAGCGACATATTAATTATTTACAGAAGCGTTTGGAAGTGGTGGATAGCATTTATTTGCGTCAGAAAAAGCAACAGTTGCTTGATTATTATAATAATACACTAGTGCAAGAAGAGCTCCTATGGTTCCAAAAGTCCAGAGAGTAGTGGGTAAGGTTCGGGGATAGGAATACAAGATTCTTTCATGTTCAAACTCTTATGCGAAGGAAGCATAATAAGATTCATGGCCTTTTTCTCAAGGATGGAGTGTGGAAAATTGATTCGGAGGTTTTGAGTCGAGAAGCAAAGTCTTTCTACAAAAGTTTATTCTGTCGTTTGGATATGATGTTGATTTGGGTTGCCTTGGTGATGTGCCTCTTCCTTCTTTGAATGAGGAAGCTTGTAATGATCTTACGGCACTAGTTACTATGGAGGAAGTCAAAACAGCTATTTTTCACATGAACTTTTTCAAAGCTCCAGGTCCTAATGGGTTTCAAGCTTTCTTCTTCAAGGAATATTGGGAGATCATTGGTCTTGATGTTTGAAAGATGGTTAAGAAGGCATTCTCCGGTGTTGCTCTTGATCCAAGAATGATGGAGACTTTACTTGTTCTTATTCCAAAGGTTGAATCGCTGGTATCTATGAAAGATTTCATGATGATTAGTCTCTGCAATGTAGTTTACAAGATCATCACGAAGGTCCTTGTTAATAGGCTCTGTCCTCATCTTGCAGAGATTGTTGGCCCGCTTCAAGGAGGATTTATTTCGGGACGAGGAACTCCTGACAACATCATTATTGCTCAAGAGGTCCTCTACTTTATAAAGAAGACTAAATCAAAGAAAGGCACACTGGCCTTTAAAATTGATCTGGAAAAAGCTTATGACAGAGTTGACTAGAGGTTTTTAGCCCATACCCTTAAGAGCTTTGGTTTTTCCAGTCCTACAATTGATTTGATTATGAATTGTGTCACTGCTTTCTCCTTATCTATTCTTTGGAATGGGAATTGTCTGGATAGCTTTACTCTTAACCGGGGTCTTAGACAAGGAGACCCTATGTCGCCCTATCTTTTTATGTTGTGTATGGAGAGATTGGCATGCTTTATTAGTCATCAGGTTGATTTGGGCTTGTGGGAGCCGGTTGCTGTTTCTAGAGGGGGACCAAAAATATCTCACTGAATGTTTGCGGATGACTTGCTTTTATTATGCAAATCTACAAAGAGACAAGTGCAAAATGTGATGTTGATTTTAGAAACTTTTTGAAAAGCATCTAGGATGAAGATTAATGTGAAAAAGTCTATAGCGCTTTGCTCTAAGAATGTCTCTGCAACAAGGAAAGAGATTTCACTGGGGTGTCCTCTATCAGATTTGTCCAAAACTTGGGCAAGTATCTTGGGGTTACCCTTAGCCATTCTAAGGTGACCCGTTCAGCTTTCAATGGTATCCTGGATAAGATTTGGGGTAGACTAGCAAGCTGGAAAGGGAGTTTACTCAATCGGGATGGTAGACTCTGCTTGGTTAATTCGGTTGCAGCTGCTATTCCCACGTACTAGATGCAAGTATCTATTTTTTCCAAATGAATCATTAGTAAATTGGAGTCTATGATGAGAAAGTTTCTTTGGAAAGGATAAGTTGATGGAAGAGGATTGCATCTTGTTAGTTGAAAGGTATTGGTTATGATAAACCACTATTTTATGGTTTATCTTGTGCTCAATTGAGTGGATTTTATCAACTCTTTACCCACTTATTCATAATATTTGCATGGTTTTATATTTCCTTCCTGATTATGTGCTTTGATTGAAAACATGCTTCTTTGATCTTATATTTGCTTATTATTAATCCTCTCTTATTACCATTAGATGCTTTGATATGTGTGTTAAGTGTTTTCAGATATTATAAGGCAGGAATGGCTTGGAGGATGGAAAGGAAGCATGCAAAAGTGGAAGGAATACAAGAAGTTGGAGAAATTGCTAAGCTGTCCAGTCTGACCTCTACGCACTCAAACGGCTATAACTCTAGCTACAGAGGTCCAAACGACGCGGTTCCAGTTGCGTTGGAAAGCTAACGTCCGGGGATTCGATTTGATATATAATATGCTATAGTTCCCCTGACGCTAGGTGACGCGACCGCGTGATCCATACGGCCGCGTTGCAGTGACGGAAATCCAGCGTGGCAAAATTCGAAACCAGCGAATTCTGGACTGTTTCTGACCCAGTTTGCGGCCCAGAAAACACAGATTAGAGGCTATAAAGTGGGGGACTACATCCATTTATAAGGGGGCTTCCATAATTCATAATTTTAGGAGTAGATGTAGTTTTTAGAGAGAGAGAGGTTCTCTCCTCTCTCTTAGGATTAGGATTTAGGATTTCTCTTAGTTTTAGGAGTAGCTCTCAATCCCAGGTTCTTTATTTTTATTTATTTTTCCAATTTAATTTATGAACATCTATGCCATATTTAATTTCTTTTGTTAATGCAATTCGAGGTAATTCAGATTTAAGATTGCTTTGCTTTATTTATATTGATGCTCTGTTTAAGATTGCTTTTAATTTAAATTAGATATTTTCTCCCTTTTGACTTTGGTTAGGTAATTGGTAACACTTGAGTTGTCAAACTCAGGAGTGGTTGAAATTGGCTGATTTTGCTTTAGCTAGGATTGCTCTAACACTAGTCTCTCCACAGGAGTTGACTAGGACTTGAGAATCAAGCTAATTAGTCCACTTGACTTAACTAAGTGGGATTGAAATCCAATTCTCATCACATCTGATAAGGATAACAAGGACAGGATTTCCGGTTCTCATACCTTGCCAAAAGCTTATTTTTCAATTATTTATTTATTTTTATTGCTTTAAAAATATACCTGTGCACATTGCCCAATCTCCAAAATTTTCAAAACCCCCAATTTACAATCTTCATAACCAATAATAAGAACATACTTCCTTGCAATTCCTTGAGAAGACGACCCGATGTTTGAATACTCGGTTATCAATTTCAAAGGGGTTTGTTACTTGTGACAACCAAAAACGTTTGTATGAAAGGACTTTTGAAGGTTTAGAAACTATACTTGCAACGAGGATTTATCCACAAATTTTCTAGACCACGCAAAAGTTCTCTCATCAAAATGGCGCCGTTGCCGGGGAATTGCAAACGTGTTCCTTATTATTGGTTATTGTAAATATTTGTTTTTTACTTGTTTACTTGTTTCTATTTTTGTTTTTATTTTTGCTTTTTCATAAATCAAGAGGTTATTGATTTTTATTTAGTTATTAAAAAAAAATTTTCAAAAATTTTTTCTTAGTGTTCATCTTGATCTTCAAGTTGTTCTTCGCGTTCATCTTGACCTTCAAGCTGTTCTTAGTTGTTTTCTTCGTTTTGATCTAAAAATTTGAAATTTGGTGTCATTTTATTGTTTTTCTCTCTCCTCATTAAATTCAAAAATATTTTTTATTAATTTTTTTCAAAAAAAATAAATATATTTTCAGATTTTTATTTTTTTAAATTTTTATCTTATCTTATCTTATTTCGAAAATCAAATTTCAAATTTCAAATTTCAAATTTCAAAAATTCAAATTTCAAAAATTTAAAATTCAAATTTCAAAATTTAAATTTCAAAATTTTAAATTTCAAATTTCAAAATTTAATTTTCAAATTCAAAAATTAAATAACCTTTTAATTTAAATTTGTTTTTATTTTTATTTTTAATTTTTATTTGCTACTATGAACTCTCACCCCTTTGGCTATGAGTCTGGTTACAATTATGTTGCAGGAAGAAGAAATTACAATGAGAACAGGCATCAAGGTTGGAACAATCAAAGATGGGAGGAGTCACAAGGATTTGATCAACCCTCATGGCAACAACCACCTCCAATGGACTATCAACAACCACCACCATATGCCTATAAACCCTTTCCTCAACATAACTTTGGACCACCAAACTCACAAGCTCCTTTCCGCCATTCACCTCCATATGACCCTAACCCACATCCACCATACCAACCACCTTATGAACCAAATGAACCATACATAGACCCACCCCAAACCTCCATGGAGAGAGCACTTACCGATCTAAACTCTATTATACGAGCTCTCGCCGCCCAAATCAGACCACCAAATACCTTTAACAATCAACCCTCAAGCTCTAGTGCACTTCCTTTTCAATCACATAATGATCTCCCCATCCCACCACCACCTCAATATCTGCCATCTCCATATCCATCAATCCAAGAGCACTATGATCCTACCTATGATAACCGAGTGCATCAAGAGACAAAGGATCGTTTCAAGGAAACAGTGGATCGATTTCAGGCAACCACTCAACAACTGGAGCAAGCATTAATTCAATGGGCTTCTAGGCGCTCAAATATACAAGGATCAGCCACAGCTCCATGTGGACATTTTAGTGAAGAGCGTAGCATGAAGGAGATACAAGAAACCCCAGTGGACAAGACAGAGAATGAATTCGTACTAGAACAAGTAGAAGACGCTGTCATTGTTCAAGAAGAAGAAGAAGTGGTTGAAGACTTAGGAGATGCAGAACCTCCATGGGAAAGTCCAGTCATAGAACCCCCTTCCAAGACGTTTGAAATTGATGCTAAGGAGGGTGTACAACCTCCAAGGCATATCACAGTTGAAGACTTGGAAGAGGTTGATCAAGAGATGGAGATTCAAGAAGAAGAAGCACAACCTCCCATGCCCTTGGAAAGCAATGAAGAGGAGATTAAATTGGAAGAGAGCTGCCAAGAGGAAGAGGTTGAAATTGAAGAAGCTTGCAAAGAGGTGGTAATTATCAGAGAAGAGCACAAGAGAGTGGAGCTTGCAATTTCATTAAAAACACCTCCCCCTAAGTTGCCATCATCCTTCACAACATTCAAGTGGGTAAAATTCATATCCCATAGCTTTCTAATCCCACTTGAATATGGGCTACTGGAGACGGATGGTCAACTTAGAGCTCTTTGTGGCATTAAGAGTAAGAGAAAGATGGCCAGTAGTAAGAATTGTCCTGCAAGGTTCATTATAGTTGGAAGCTTTAAGTTTAAACGCAAAGGTTGGTGTAGAGCTCAATTGAATGGGTCTAAGAAGCTGTTTGGTAGCTGCAGTGAGAATTCAATTTACTTATCACCCGGCTGGAAAAATACAGATCCCGACAAAGATGGGTGTAAAAGCAAGATTTGGGATCCTGGAATCTGTTCTGACATCCAACACCCCGGGAGCCTAAGAATCTTTTTGAAGCTGCTCAAGGGTTTTACATGCCTAGTTTGGGACCCCGGAGGTTACTGGAATCACAAACACTGGTGGAGATTCCTGGATGAGTTCAAGCATAAGCCACCATAACAGGAAGCTCATCAAATGTCCAACTTAAGGACTTTAACTAAAAGTGCTAGGTGGGAGACAACCCACCATGGTATGATCGTTCCTTTTTCATTTTTATTTAGTTTTATTTGTTTTTGAAATTTATTTTATTTTATTATATTGAACCTGGAGTTTTGCATCACATTCATATTAACACTGCATTCTGCATTTTTTTCAGATTACAAAAAAAAAAAAAAAGAAGAAGCGAGCGACGCGACCGCATCAGCGACGCGTCCGCGTCGCAAGGAGATGGGAGCCAATATTAATATGAACAGAGAGTTTCGCAGGAGCAGCGCTGGAGGCGTGCCAATGACACAAATCGACCCACGCGACCGCGTCATAGGGGAATACTGGCCTCCCACGCGATCGTGTGCCCTACGCAGCCGCGTGACCTGAAAATCGACGTCAACCAGGTGCATGGCTGAAAGTTGAGCTGGAGTTGGGCTGGACTCGTGCTGGTAACCCAAGCCTCACCATGCGAATGCGTGCCTCACGCATCCGCGTCATATCCCCATGATGGCCACTCACGCGATCGCATGTCCCACGCGATCGCGTCAACCAGAATTTTGGCAAAAAGAGTTTCGAACAGAGAGTTGCGCGACCACGAGGCTGCACTCGCGCCAATCGCACAAAACAAGCCATGCGATCGCGTGACCCACGCGTCCGCGTCACCTGACCTTATCACGCACCACGCGACCGCGTCACTCACGCGTCCGCGTCACAGGCGGCGCACAGAATATCCAGATCAGCCAATTTTCTTATCTTTTCTTCCCTAATCCTTATTTTTCTTCTCTTTTCTTATTTCTTTCTTCTTCCTTTCTTATTTTCTTTCACTTCCATTCTATTTTATTTCATTTATTTGCATACTTTCATTCATTGCATTATTTTCATTGGTGTTAGAATTTTATTTGAGTCATTATTCCTCATTATATGTTTGACAATTATTATTATCTTCTTTAAAGGGTGCTTGCGTGTTCAATTTAATACTTTCAAATAGCTTATTTACCATACATGCTATGTGTTTGTGAAAAAGCCCATATGGCATTATGCAATTCTCTATTATACTTTATACTATTTAATGCTTGCTTTTCATAAACCCCCTTTACTATTTTAATTGAATATAATTGTCAATACAAACATGGTAATTTATTACAAAGTAATGCTTGGTCTATGCTACTCATGCCCTTTTCCGGCATGCCAATAAACACCCTGCATCCACTTATCTTTCGATGCACTGGCTATTTTTCATTGCTGGCTTTTCACATGTACTCGAGAGCATGTGTTACTGTCAATTACATCCTAATGTGCATCCATCACCACTCTTCCATTCTCTTCCTTGCTATATATCTATTTGAATTTAATTTACTTTCTCTTCCCTTCTTCAGGATGGCCACCAAGGAAGGAAAGGAGAAAGGTACTCCCAAACCGCCGGCAAGGAAAGGAACAAAAAGAGCCCAGATGAAAAACCACAACCCCCATCCACTTGCACATCTTAGCATGCACCGAGGACGGTGCAATCCTTAAGTGTGGGGAGGTCGATACTGATCTCCATGGGTTAGTTATTTCTTGACTCAACACCAAATTTTTTATTTTTTTGATTGTTGCATTTGCATGATTGATTGCATATTTGTTTGATTTTTTCATATTCTACCACTTGGTTAAAGTAATATTTTCTTTTTCAAGAAACCTTTTTAGAGAATTTCACTAATTTGAATAAAATTTAATGTTACACTTGTTTGAAGAGATATTATACCGAAACATGGTTTAGAGCTCGAACACACAAAACCTGTGAGATTTTGAGCCTATTTAAATTGGTTGCATTTTTCAACCAATATTTTATTTTTGATATGTGTTTTTCTCTCTAAAATTGTGATCTTTGTCTTGCTTAATTCTATATTTCCATAATTTGATGTATGCATACACTTACATAATTGAGGCCTTTGTTTCACTGAGCTTACATACCCATATGGCCTTACCTTTCATTATCCCTTGCAAACCAATTTTGAGCCTATTTTACCCATTTATTCTTTACTTTAGCACATCATTAACTCTAAGTGAAAAACAATAATGTCCTTAATTTGAATCCTTAGTTAGCTTAGACTAGTGAGAGTGCTTATGATTTAAGTGTGGGAAATTGGGTTTGGAAATATTTGGTTTGAGAAATGAGTATGTTTTTCCTAAAAATGTGAAAGAAATGTTTAGGACATGTTCATGCATTCAATAAATTAATCATATGCATTGAGAAAAACAAAAGAAAATATATATATATATAAAGAGAGAGAAAAAGAAAAGAAAAATTGCAAATAAGAGAAAGGGGACAAAATGCCCCAAAGTAAGTGGTGAAAGCAATGCATATGTACGGTACTTAGAATTAGAATGCATGAATAATGTGGAAAACATGGTTGATGGATAGTTAGAATTTGTATTGTGATTACATGGATTGTCTAAAGTTAGGTGGAAAGTTTAAGTTAATTAAGGATTCAAATTTTAGTCCACTTGGCCAAATACAATCCTACCTTGACCCTAACCCCATTACAACCCTTAAAAGATCTCTTGATATGTGTATCTGTACATTAAATTTATGTTGATTGTTAGATGAAGAGCAAGCCTTAGAAAGCAAGGATAGTAGAGAATTGAGAGAATCGAACCTTAAACACATGAGTGATTAGAGTGTATACACTACTAGTGAGGGTTCGATGCTCAATCCCTTGTTCCCTGCTTTCATGAGCTATTTTCTTCTTGCAAGTCTATTTGTACTTCATTTTCATGATTTAAATTAGTGAAATCCAGTTCATATTTCCTCTTGAAAGATTTGTTTACTTTTAACTAAGTAGGTAGAAACATTTAGCATGGAGTTGCATTCATAGGTTGCATTTCATACCATTCCTCTTCATCTTTATAGCTTCCTTTGAGCTTAGCATGAGAACATGCTAGTGTTTAAGTGTGGGGAGGTTGATAAACCACTATTTTATGATTTATCTTGTGCTCAATTGAGTGGATTTTATCAACTCTTTACCCACTTATTCATAATATTTGCATGGTTTTATATTTCCTTCCTGATTATGTGCTTTGATTGAAAACATGCTTCTTTGATCTTATATTTGCTTATTATTAATCCTCTCTTATTACCATTAGATGCCTTGATATGTGTGTTAAGTGTTTTCAGATATTATAAGGCAGGAATGGCTTGGAGGATGGAAAGGAAGCATGCAAAAGTGGAAGGAATACAAGAAGTTGGAGAAATTGCTAAGCTGTCCAGCCTGACCTCTTCGCACTAAAACGGCTATAACTTTAGCTACAGAGGTCCAAACGACGCGGTTCTAGTTGCATTAGAAAGCTAACGTCCGGAGCTTCGATTTGATATATAATATGATATAGTTCCCCTGACGCTAGGCAACGCGACCGCGTGATCCATGCGGCCGCGTTGCAGTGACAGAAATCCAGCGTGGCAAAATTCGAAACTAGCGAATTCTGGACTGTTTCTGACCCAGTTTGCAGCCCAGAAAATACAGATTAGAGGCTATAAAGTGGGGGACTGCATCCATTCATAAGGGGGCTTCCATAATTCATAATTTTAGGAGTAGATGTAGTTTTTAGAGAGAGAGGTTCTCTCATCTCTCTTAGGATTAGGATTTAGGATTTCTCTTAGTTTTAGGAGTAGCTCTCAATCCCAGGTTCTTTATTTTTATTTATTTTTCCAATTTAATTTATGAACATCTATGCCATATTTAATTTCTTTTGTTAATGCAATTCGAGGTATTTCAGATTTAAGATTGCTTTGCTTTATTTATATTGATGCTCTGTTTAAGATTGCTTTTAATTTAAATTAGATATTTTCTCCCTTTTGGCTTTGGTTAGGTAATTGGTAACACTTGAGTTGTCAAACTCAGGAGTAGTTGAAATTAGCTGATTTTGCTTTAGCTAGGATTGCTCTAACACTAGTCTCTCCACAGAAGTTGACTAGGACTTGAGAATCAAGCTAATTAGTCCACTTGACTTAACTAAGTGGGATTGAAATCCAATTCTCATCACATCTGATAAGGATAACAAGGACAGGATTTTCGGTTCTCATACCTTGCCAAAAGCTTATTTTTCAGTTATTTATTTATTTTTATTGCTTTAAAAATATACCTGTGCACATTGCCCAAACTCCAAATTTCTCAAAACCCCCAATTTACAATCTTCATAACCAATAATAAGAACATACTTCCCTGCAATTCCTTGAGAAGATGACCCGATGTTTGAATACTCGGTTATCAATTTCAAAGGGGTTTGTTACTTGTGACAACCAAAAACGTTTGTATGAAAGGACTTTTGAAGGTTTAGAAACTATACTTGCAACGAGTATTTATCCGCAAATTTTCTAGACCATGCAAAAGTTCTCTCATCAGGTTACTCCAAAAAAATATGGAGGTTTGGGGATTAGAGATCCTTATTGTGTGAATATTGCTCTTCTTGGGAAGTTAGTTTGGACTTTTTTCCAGCAGCCAGACAAGTTATGGGTCCAATTGTTGGATGACAAATATCGATCATCTCTATATGACTGTTTTGGTTGTTCGAAGAACAAGGGCTCTCCCATTTTGAGGAGTCTTTGCAAGGCTTGGGAAGTGTTGAAGGATGGGTTTGCTTGGTGTATTGGGAATTTGAACCAGAATTTTTGGTTTTCTAGTTAAAGGAGAAAATGGCAGTTATCTAATAAGATGTATTATATGCACATTTCTGACTCGAACCTCTGGATACAGGATACCTGGTCGGTTGGTAGGTGGTATTTGGATACTCTTTATTCTCCTTATCTTAAAATTTGAAAGGTAATATTCTTTCTTACAATCCAGATGTGCAAGCAGGCCCGGAAGTGGGTTGGTATTAGTCTGTGTCTACTGCCAAAGTCTATGATTCACGTAATGGTTACTTGTAGTTGTATAAGCAGCTGTTTGGTTAGGAGGAGCGGGAGAAATAGCTTTGGCTTTGGCACCAGCTTGTTTCGGAAAAGCACAAATTTTTAGCTTGACTGTGTCTTAAGGAGGCTCTTCCTACTGCAAGTTTTTGCTTCAGAAGAGGTATGTCGTCATCGGATAGGTGCCCAAGATGTCTTTCTAGCCAGGAATTAGTTTTACATTGTATTCAAGATTGTCCAAAAGCTTAGCTTGTATGACACAGGTTGGATATTTCTTGTCATCCTCTGGATTTGACGAACTGGTTCTTGTATCATAGCAGAGAGCATCCGTTCAGGTTATTTTCGGGACTTTGGTGGATATGGCGAGCAAGGAATAATGACATCTTTAATCCTCACGAGACTTGACCTCTGAAAAAAGTAATTTGTCTGGCATTAGCTTCAGAAACGGAGCTTAGGAATACTTCTGAATTACAATGTACGTTCTTTCCCTCTATTCTAAATGGTTTTTGAAATCCTCCATCCATTGGTACTTTCAAGATTAATTGTGATGCTAGTTATCCTAGTTCGGGTGATAGTGTTGGTTTTGCTTGCATTATTAGAGATTGTAATGGGAGTTGGCAAAGGGGATGCTTGGGAATGATTGAGAGTAATAGTATTTTTCAAGGGGAATTATTTGCTATTTGGAGAGGATATCTTTTAGCCTGGGATCTGGGTCAACGAGATGTTATTTGTGAGACGGATTGTGTGGAAGCGTTTAATCTTGTTACTAATCACCAAGATGGTTTTGGGTTTATTGATCCGTTGGTGCTCAAAATAAGGGATATCATACATTGGAATTAGCGTGTTAACTTTCGTTTGATTATGAGAGATGCAAACACGGTGGTAGACACCATGGCAAAGATGGCGATGTGGTTACAACTTCATCATGTGGAGCTTCCTTCTCCTTAGAAGGAGTTTAAGAGTAATCTTAAAAGGGATTGTCCTTTTATTTAAGCAGTTCCTTTGTTTTTCTTGTTCTTTTTCTTTGTTTAGTTTATTTAAGTCACCAAAAAATATTACTTTAGGAGAGACTGAATGTAAACCGCAGCAAGGTATGGCGGATTATGTGAAAACGAGTAAACTGCGGTGGAAGTCTAGCGGTTTATATAGATACATAATTGAACAGGTATGTAATGGATTCCCAATTATTGTATTCATGTAATTTTAAAATCTTTGTTTTATTTATGTAAATTGCCTTAATTTTTAGGGCTCTTTATTTAACAAGAATCTATCCTACTAAAACAGGTGAAGTTTGGTTCTAAAAGTTATTAATTTACATGACGATCTCTTATAAATAGACACGTCACAGTAACGGTACATATAAACATTACCGTTAAATTTTACATGATAAATTGATAGAATAATATAACTAATGGGTTAATAGTCAAATTAATCCTTGAACGATAAGGCATTCTTTAAATTCGTCCTTGAAAGATTTTTTCAATCAAATTGGTCCTTTAAAGATTACGAATTAATCATATCTATCCTTCAGTTATTCTACTAATAATTTTTGTAAACAATTGATAATGTGAAATGTTAACTGATAGCATACATGACATATAACATATTCAATTAGATGTTGACTAAATATATTTACGAAAATCTATCAATTTAGTCATTAGGTCATATTAGGAATAAGCTTTTTGTAATTGGAGAAAATGACTAAATTAATAAACTTTCATAAACATATTTAGTCAATATCTAATTAGACATATCAAGTATTATATATGTTATTAATTAATGTTTTACAACATCAATCTTTGAAGAAAATTGTTAATGGAGTGACTAGAGGACGAATATGATTAATTTGCAATTTTTGAAGGATTAATTTAATTAAAAAAAATTTTCAATGATGAATTTAAAAAATGTCTTATCTTTTAGGGATTAATTTGACTATTAACCCTATAACTAATTGATATAAAGACCAAATTATTTTGTTTAGAAACTAATTAGTCCAAGATAAAAATTTTCAAACAGCAAAATTTGATAAATTCATAACCAGATCGGAGGGCCGGGTGAGGTTAAAATCCTCTTATAACTCCGATCTGATGGAAACAACTTAAGGTTGAACTACATTATTGACATGATTAGTGATCTTAGGCAATCGAGGATTAGTCCTCGTGTTTAATTATTAATAACACAATTATATGAAGTAAGAAAACGAAAAATTGGAACAGAGTACGAATAGAAGAAAATAGAATACAATTTAGCTAAATTACCATCTCTATTACCATGTGTGGGAGAATATTATTAATTTACATGGAATTAAGATCCATGATAAAATGTTTATATAAGAGTGTAGCAAATACAAAGATCAATAAATTTTCAAATATTTTTTATTATATAAATTTTATTTATCTATATAGGACATTTTGCAGGTGGAAGAGGTGCGAAAGCAGGAGCTTTATCATGATCAGAAGGAGCAGCAGCATCACAATAGCCTCGTATGATATTAGTTTCTTCAACAGTGAAACCGAAAGAAGTGAGCAATGCAGGCCAACAATTACGTGTAAACACATAAATTACATGGCAACATTCGTGACCAAGGTGAGACTCACCATTCAAGAAGAACAGAACAATCTCATTGCTACAAGATTTCAACTCCAATAGCGAATCCCAGCAATTCACTGCCTCTTCTTCATTGTTATCATCACTATTCTTCCCTTGAAGCCTACTGATTCTGATAGATAGGTCTTGGTGTTGTTTTGCCTTCATGGCCAAGTCCCTTGTTGCTGTTGCAAATACAACGAAGCAAGCAAGGCTCATCAGCAACGACATCAACAACAATAATAAGAACCCTTCTCTTTTGATGAGACTCATGAAATTAAGCTTGAGGAAATGTTTTCTGATGTTATTAGGCAAATGATGAAGAGATTGATGATGAGTGAAAACTCTTCACTGGTCGAAACTAGCTAATATATATATATATATATATATATATATGAGAAAACAATGGGTTTCTACTTTCTATAACTGATGCCGCTGCTTAACTATCATTGGTTTCTTGGAATTTATAAAGATTTTGATTTTGAAGCACGTGAATTATTGCCTGCGGTATTTGCTTATACACTATTGGAGTTTTGGAAGAATAAAAATTAGAAGTATTAACTATGGTGAAATTACTTCTAAATTTTATGTTGCAATATGTATCTTTTTGTTTTGGACTTTGGAAATTGAAACGTACTTAGTTAAATTTTTTTAAGAGGGGCGTTAGGGGACAGCAACTTTTGTGATTTGTAGCCATTAAATAGTCATCAATGATGATTTCAATGGTGTGAGATTGGTGTGAGATTTCATCCAATGACTCACTTTTCTTTGCTGGTTACATACTGACCAAAATTTAATAAAATTGCTGGCACCTAAACTTTTTCATTTTTTAATTTTAATTTAGTTATTTTTTATTATAAAAAATTAGACATTTTTTGCGAGCCAATCAACCAACTCGCCATTTGACGAGGTAAGTAAATTTTCTAACCTGTTCAATTAAGCAGGATAAGCCAATCTGATCCATTTTAGAGGTGGACTTAGGAAAGGTGGGATAGACATATTCATTACCATCCTTAGTGTAGAGGAAATAATATACTTGTACATACGAGAGACCTAATATGCCACTCAGATATGGCCAGATACCTTAAAAAATCAATTTAAATTCAATTAAATTAAAACTGTGCCAAAGCATATATTAAGTAAATTAGATTTTTGAAATTAAAACTTAAACCAAAATCACTTTTTTTATTTTCAGGATAAAATACTAAATTGGCTACTTATGTTTGGGCATAATCTTATTTTGGTCTCTAAAATTTGAAGTGTCTTATTTGAATCTAAAAAATTTTTACTTAACTTTAATACAGTCTTATTGTAAAATTAATGTTAAATAATTAATGAAATTTAGTTTTCAGATATAAAAACTTATATAACCAAATTCTATGGGTTGTCGAAGGGAGTTTCCGTGATGATGGCCTCGTCCTCGTTGCCACCGGCGAACTTTTTCACAGAAGGCAAATTCTCGACGATATTCTCCATGTGCTTGAACCAAGACCAATTACTCGCAGTGATGTATTTACTGCTGATCTTGTACCTTTTGAGTTTGTACCTCTTTCTTTAGGGAAGGACATTAAGATTTAATTTGAAGGAAATGTGATATTAATTATTTAATATTAACTTCATAGCAGGACTACATTAAAGTTAAATAAAACTTTTTTTTAGATTCAAATGTGACACTTTAAACCGTAGGGATCAAATAGGATTAGACTCAACTGTAGAAGGACTAATTTAGTATTTTACCGTTATTATTATTATTATTATTATTATTATTATTATTATTATTATTATTATTATTATTATTATTATTAGAATTTTTGAATTTTTAAAATATTTAAAATATATAAAAATATTTATAATTAAATATAATTAATTTAAAATATCTCATAATTTTGTTAATAATAAAAAATTTATTTATATATACAATTATGTGTTAACAGATCCAGGCAGGTCTGACAAACCAATAAGACTAATTAGTAAACTTGGGTGTGACCTATTAACATATTAAGGCTTTTATAAGAGACTGAGCTTGTGCTTATTTTATAACAAATCAGGCCAGACTAAATACAGACCAGGCTGCAGACTCCTGACAAACTGCCTGGTCTTTTTCTACCCCTTGTTATGAGTAACAATTGTTGAACTGCACGAGTAACTAATTCAAAGATTTAATAGTTCAATCATGATTGACATCGGTTAATCAATTTTAATAAAATAACATTATTTAATATAATATTCTTATAAAATGTAAAATTTAATCTTTTTAATTTGTAATATCCAAAAAATTCAAAACTAAAAATAAAAAATTCAAACATTTATAAGAAAAAACAAATAAGAAAAATAAAAAAAATTAAAAAAAGAAATAAAAGAAGTGGATAATAAAGGGTTTTTTATTTAAATATTATTTAAAAATTATTAATTCTTAAAATACACAGAAAGAAATGGGTACCTGTTCGGTAGATCAGGTACCGGACGGGTAGGATTGGTATCCTCTCTAAAGAAGGGGAAATTGTCTGGTCGTACGTCTCCGGGTTGGGGATATGCGAGGTCCCGAGCTCTTCGAATACAGAAGGGGGGTGTCACCTGCAAAGACACTCCGACGCCCTAGTCAGTGAAGTGTGCAGGCGAGTAGAGAGTGAGTGGTATGTCACGTACCTTGGGGGAAGGGTAGGTCCTTCCCCATTTATACCGTGTCAGAGGTGGGCCTTGCAGGGACAGGCCCACCTTCTTCGAGGCCTCCCTTGCACAGCTGTGGCGAAGCTGCCAGGAACGCGTGTCAGGGACGCGTATCCGGGTCGGAATCTGAGCGTCTCACCCCCGACCGTTCGGGTCGGGTGCTGCTCGGGTCGGGCCGGCCCGTAAACTGCTTGGTCCAGGCCGTAACAGTGCCCCCGACGCGCCAGCAATGACCGTGAGGATAGTTGGTGGCGCGTCATCTCCTTTCTAGTGTGGCGTCGTTAGGCCGGCCGTCCGTGAGGTGGACGTGCCTCTTGTGCGCGTGTCTGTTCGTTGTTGGAACGACCGTTTGTCGCCTCGTTCTTCGCACAGGGCATTTAATGCTTATAATGGGCTGGAAAATCCCGTATGCAAAGACTATTTTGCCCCCAGGTCTTTCGCGCTTCTTGGGTGACAGTTTTAAACAGTTTTGCTTTGATCTTTTCCTTTTACACTCTTGCTCCTACTACCTCATTCTTCTTCACCCAGAAAATCCCAGAGCATCCCAGAGCTTCGTCCTAGCATCTTCGTGCAATGGTGCACGAATTGTGAATCACACTTTTCACAACTTGTACCACTAACCAGCAAGTGCACTGGGTCGTCCAAGTAATACCTTACGTGAGTAAGGGTCGATCCCACGGAGATTGTTGGTTTGAAGCAAGCTATGGTTATCTTGCAACTCTTAGTCAGGATATTAATTTGTGGTTATCAGTTGACTTGCAAATGAACAAGAGAGCATGAATTAGAGGTTACTTGTTATGCAGTAATGGAGAATATGTTGGGGTTTTGGAGATGCTTTGTCTTCTGAATTTCAGCTTTTCTCTTGTATTCCTCTTCCCTCATGCATGCAAAAGTGCAAAGTTCCTTCCATGGCAAGATGTGTGTTGGTGGATCACCGTTGTCAATGGCTACCATCCGTCCTCTCAGTGAAAAGGGTCCACGTGCGCTGTCACTACACGGCTAATCATCTGTCGGTTCCCACTCATGCTGGAATAGGATCCATTGATCCTTTTGCGTCTGTCACTACGCCCAACACTCGCGAGTTTGAAGCTCGTCACAGCCATCCAATCCCAGAATCCTACTCGGAGTACCACAGACAAGGTTTAGACTTTCTGGATTCTCATGAATGCCGCCATCAATCTAGCTTATACCACAAAGATTCTGATTAAGGAATCTAAGAGATACTCATTCAATCTGATGTAGAACGGAGGTGGTTGTCAGACACACGTTCATGGATTGAGGAAGGTGATGAGTGTCACGGATCATCACCTTCTCTATAATTAAGCGCGAATAAATATCTTAGATAGGAACACGCATGTTTGAATGGAAAACAGAAATAGTTGCATTAATTCATCAAAACACAGCAGAGCTCCTCACCCCCAACAATGGAGTTTAGAGACTCATGCCGTCAGAGATTACAAAGTTCAGATCTAAAATGTCATGAGATACAAAATAAGTCTCTAAAAGTTGTTTAAATACTAAACTAGTAACCTAGGTTTACAGAAAATGAGTAATCTATGATAGATAGTGCAAAAATCCACTTCTGGGGCCCACTTGGTGTGTGCTGGGCTGAGACTTAAGCTTCTCACGTGCCTGGGCTGTTTTGGGCGTTCAACGCCAGGTTGTAACCTGTTTCTGGCGTTGAACTCCAACTTGTAATCTGTTTCTGGCGCTGGACGCCAGACTGCAATATGGAACTGGCGTTGAACGCCAGTTTACGTCATTTATCCTTGAACAAAGTATGGACTATTATATATTGCTGGAAAGCCCTGGATGTCTACTTTCCAACGCAATTAGAAGCACGCCAATCGGACTCTTGTAGCACCTGAAAATCCATTCCGAGTGCAGAGAGGTCATAATCCAACAGCATCAGCAGTTTTTTTTCAGCCCGAATCAGATTTTTGCTCAGCTCCCTCAATTTCAGCCAGAAAATACCTGCAATTATAGAAAAACACACAAACTCATAGTAAAGTCCAGAAATATGAATTTTTCCTAGAAACTAATGAAAATATACTAAAAACTTAACTAAAACATCCTAAAAACTACATGAAATTAACCCCAAAAAGCATATAAAATATCCGCTTATCACAACACCAAACTTAAACTGTTGCTTGTCCCCAAGAAACTAGACAAATAAAATAGAATACAAATAAGTCACGAAGCAATAATATCTCAGAGTTTTTGAGTGAAGCTCAGATTCTAATTAAATGAGCGGGACTAGTAGCTTTTTGCTTCCGAATAGTTTTGGCATCTCACTTTATCCATTGAAGCTCAGAATGATTGGCATCTATAGGAACTTAGAATTCAGATAGTGTTATTGATTCTCCTAGTTCAGTATGTTGATTCTTAAACACAGCTACTTTTATGAGTCTTGGCCGTGGCCCTAAGCACTTTGTTTTCCAGTATTACCACCGGATACATAAATGCCACAGACACATAATTGGGTGAACCTTTTCAGATTGTGACTCAGCTTTGCTAAAGTCCCCAATTAGAGGTGTCCAGGGTTCTTAAGCACACTCTTCTTTTTTCTTTGGACCTTGACTTTAACCGCTCAGTCTCAAGTTTTCACTTGATACCTTCACGCCACAAGCACATGGTTAGGGACAGCTTGGTTTAGCCGCTTAGACCAGGATTTGATTCCTTTAGGCCCTCCTATCCACTGATGCTCAAAGCCTTGGATCTTTTTTATTACCCTTGCCTTTTGGTTTTAAGGGCTATTGGCTTTTTCTGCTTGCTTTCTCTCTCTCTCTCTTTTTTTTTTTTCTGCAAGCTTTGTATTCACTGCTTTTTCTTGCTTCAAGAATCATTTTTATGATTTTTCAGATTATCAATAACATGTCTCATATTCATCATTCTTTCAAGAGCCAACATATTTAACATTCAAGATAATCAAATTCCAAAGACATATGCTCAATTCAGGCATTCATTCAGAAGGCAGAAAGCATTGCCATCACATGTAAATAATTAGAATTTCTTTTATTAAAACTCGAAAAATATTGCCTCCTTATTCTAAAGAAAATCTTCTATTTTATTCATGTTTAATGATGATGAGAAAAATAAATTATAGCTTAATTGGAGGTCAAATAACTACTAACTACTACTATAAATTCTAAGGTAAAACTCAAATAAGAACAATTATCACAGAGTTAAGGCTAAGATTAGAACTCAACAACCTTGAATTTGGGATGTGGGGTGCTTGGTCCTTCAAGAGATAACTTCTGACGCTTCAGTTCCTTTAAGTCACGCTTGCTCTTCTTGTTCCCTAAGTAGTTTGCAGAGCATGTTGTTTTGGTTTTGCTGTTCTTCTTTTATTTGGTCCATAGCTTCTTGCAATTTAGTAACAGATGCTTCAAGATGTTCCCAATATTCAAATTGAGGGATTTCTGAGAGAAATTCCTGTGCTCTCCTCTTGATGGGGTCATCTTGCACTTGTTTTTCCATTGTGGTTTTAGTGATTGGTTGCTCTACTGAGATGTACTCCGTTATTCCCATCCTTACTCCAGCATCTTTGCAGAGCATAGAGATTAAGCTTGGATAAGCCATCCTGGCATCTTTGGAGTTCTTGTTTGCAAGTATGTAAAATTCAGATGGGATCAGTTGATGAACTTCCACTTCTTTTCCCAACATAATGCAATGGATCATCACTGCTCTTTTAATGGTGACTTCAGAACGGTTGCTAGTGGGCTGATGAGCGGATATTTTATACGCTTTTTGGGGATAATTTCATATAGTTTTGAGTATGTTTTAGTTAGTTTTTAGTCTATTTTTATTAGTTTTTAGGAAAAATTCATATTTCTGGACTTTACTATGAGTTGTGTGTTTTTCTGTAATTTCAGGTATTTTTCTGGCTGAAATTGAAGGAGCTGAGCAAAAATCTGATTCAGGCTGAAAAAGGACTGCTGATGCTGTTGGATTCTGACCTCCCTGCACTCAAAGTGGATTTTCTAGAGCTACAGAACTCGAAATGGCGTGCTTCCAATTGCGTTGGAAAGTAGACATCCAGGGCTTTCCAGCAATATATAATAGTTTATACTTTGCACAAGAATAGACGACGTAAACTGGCGTTCAACGACAGTCCTCTGCCCAATTCTAGCGTCCAGCGCCAGAAAAGGATCAAAAGCTGGAGTTGAACGCCCAAACTGGCATAAAAACTGGCGTTCAACTCCACAAATGGCCTCTGCACGTGAATTGCTTAAGTCTCAGCCCCAGCACATACCAAGTGGGCCCCAGCACACACCAAGTGGGCCCCAGAAGTGGATCTCTGCATCATCCATCATAGTTTATCCACTTTTTGTAAACCTAGGCTACTAGTTTAGTATTTAAACAACTTTTAGAGACTTATCTTGTATCTCATGACATTTCAAATCTAAACTTTGTATTCTCTGATGGCATGAGTCTCTAAACCCCATTGTTGGGGGTGAGGAGCTCTGCTGTGTCTCGATGAATTAATGCAAGTATTTCTGTTTTCCATTCAAACACGCTTGTTCCTATCTAAGATGTTCATTCGCGCCTAACTGTGATGGAGGTGATGAGCTGTGACACTCATCACCTTCCTCAAATCATGAACGTGTGCCTGACAACCACCTCCGTTCTATATACGATTGAATGAGTATCTCTTAGATTCCTTAATCAGAATCTCCGTGGCATAAGCTAGAACTGATGGCAGCATTCATGAGAATCCGGAAAGTCTAAACCTTGTCTGTGGTATTCCGAGTAGGATTCAAGGATTGAATGACTGTGACGAGCTTCAAACTCCTGAAGGCTGGGCGTTAGTGACAGACGCAAAAGGATAGTAAATCCTATTCCAACCGGATCGAGAACCAACCGGTGATTAGCCGTGCTGTGACAGAGCACGTGAGCGTAGTTTTCACTGGAAGGATGGAAGGTAGCCATTGACAACGGTGATCCACCAACACACAGCTTGCCATAGGAGGACGTGCGTGCGTGAATCAGAAGACAGAGGAAAGCAGAGATTCAGAAGACAAAGCATCTCCAAAACTCCAACATATTCTCCATCACTGCACAACAAGTAACCTTTAATTTATGCTCTCTTGGTTATTCACAATTCAACTGATAAACATAATTGACTTCCTGACTAAGATTTACAAGATAACCATAGATTGCTTCAACCCAACAATCTCCGTGGGATTCGACCCTTACTCACGTAAGGTATTACTTGGACGACCCAGTGCACTTGCTGGTTAGTGGTACGAGTTGTGAAAAGTGTGATTCACAATTCGTGCACCAAGTTTTTGGCGCCGTTGCCGGGGATTGTTCGTGTTTGAACAACTGACGGATTATTTTGTTGCTTAGATTAGGAAAAATCTTTCTTTTTTTTGGTTTAGAGTCTTTTATTATTTATCCATTGTTAAAATACTTTAAACTTATAGCTCAGTTATTTAGAACGTGATGTTTATGTTCATGATAATTGGCTATCATATTTTTAAAACCTTTTTCAAAAATAATTTTTCTATTAAATCCTGTGCCAAACTTTAAGTTTGGTGTTTTCAAAAATAATCTTTCTTAAAATTTTTGAAGGTCCCATAACTCATTTAGCTAGAGCGTTAATCTGTGTTCTTGGTAATTGGGTTAGAGTCTTTTATATTCTTTTCAAAACCTTCTTTTTCATAAATAATATTTTCTCTATTAAATTTTGTGCCAAACTTAAAGTTTGGTGTTTTCTTGTTGATTTCCCTTTGGTTTTCGAAAATTTTGGTTTGGTTTTCTAAAAATTTTAAGTTTGGTGTTCTTTCTTCATGTTCTTGTGTTCTTGTGAGTCTTCAAAGTGTTCTTGAGTTTTCCTTGTGTCTTGATCTTAAAATTTTTTAAGTTTGGTGTTCCTTGGTGTTTTCCCTCCAAATTTTTCGAAAACAAGGAGCATTAGATCTAAAAATTTTAAATCTTGTACTATCTTATTGTTTTTCTCTCTCCTCACTAAATTCAAAAAAAAATATCTTTTCAAAATATCTCTTCTAACTTCCTAACTTCTTATCTTTTCAAAATTTGTTTCAACTAACTAACTAACTTTTTGTTTGTTTCTTAACTTTTTCAAAACTACCTAACTAACTCTCCCTCTCTCTAATTTTCAAAAATATCTTCCCTCTTTTTCAAAAAATTTCTTTTTTTTAACTAATTAATTTCTTTTTTTTTATAAACGAAAAAAAAAATTTTTTTTTTTAACTTCAAAATTCAAATTCTTTTTAGTTATTTTATTTTATTTAAAGTATTTACTTCTTATAAAATAAAATAAATAAAAAGGTAAATAAGTCCAAGTTATATCCATAGATCCATCATGGACATAAGTGGAAATGAACAGTCCAGGAGGACTCTGGGGTCATATTCTAACCCCTCTACTGCTTCATATGGAAGTAGCATCTGCATACCCTCCATTGGAGTCAGTAGCTTTGAGTTGAATCCTCAGCTCATTATCATGGTGCAGCAAAGTTGCCAGTATTCCGGTCTTCCACAGGAAGAACCTACAGAGTTTCTGGCACAATTTTTACAAATTGCTGACACAGTACATGATAAGGAAATAGATCAGGATGTCTACAGACTATTACTGTTTCCATTTGCTGTAAAAGATCAAGCCAAGAGGTGGTTAAATAACCAACCTAAGGCCAGCATAAGAACATGGAAACAGCTGACAGAAAAATTCCTGAATCAATATTTCCCTCCAAAAAGGATGACACAGCTAAGGCTGGACATCCAAGGCTTTAAACAAGGAGATAATGAATCTCTTTATGATGCCTGGGAGAGATACAGAGAGATGCTACGAAAATGCCCCTCTGAAATGTTTTCAGAGTGGGTTCAGTTAGACATCTTCTACTATGGGCTTGCAGAAGGAGCTCAGATGTCTTTAGATTACTCAGCTGGTGGATCTATCCATATGAGAAAGACAATTGAAGAAGCTCAAGAGCTCATTGATACAGTTGCCAGGAATCAGCATCTGTATCTAAGCAGCAACCCTTCCATGAATGAAGAGGTTAAAACAGTAACTGCTGAATTCAGTACTGTAAAACAAGCTGCTGAATTCAATCAGCAATTAGATTTTCTAACAAAACAGCTAGCTGAATTCAAAGACAGGTTACAGGAGACAAGGATAGCTAATATACATATGGACGAACAGTTTAAGCAAACAAAGCAGCAGCTATCAAAGCAAATAGCAGAAGAATGCCAAGCAGTTCAATTAAGAAGTGGGAAAACATTAAATACCCCACCCCAAGGCATCAAAAATTCAAGAAATGAGCGACCCACCAAAGATTCCCCTGAGGACAGTAAGAGCCCAGGGAAAAATAATTCTGGCACTAAAACGCCAGAAAATGGGTGGAAGGCTGGCGCTGAACGCCCAGACCATGCCCAAAACTGGCGTTCAGCGCCAGAAACAAGGCAGGATTGGCGTTCAACGCCAGAAATGGGCAAGAATCTGGCGTTGATCGCCCAAAGGGGGCATAATCCAGCGTTGAACACCCAAAATGGGCACATTTCTGGCGTTCAGGCGCCAGGAACAGACAGTGAGGTGGCATCTAACGTCACTCCAGCTTCTGACTCTGGTACTCAATTGCCAGTGAGGGATCAGACACACACAAGTGCTGATAACAACCCCTCTAAAAAGGCTTCTTTAACCACTAAGGTTGAGGAATATAAAGCCAAGATACCTTATCCTCAAAAACTCCGGAAAGAGGAGCAGGATAAGCAATTTGCTCGCTTTGCAGATTATCTAAGGACTCTTGAAATAAAGATTCCATTTGCAGAGGCACTTGAGCAAATACCTTCTTATGCCAAGTTCATGAAAGAGATCTTGAGTCATAAAAAGGAGTGGAGAGAAACAGAAAGAGTTCTCCTCACTGAAGAATGCAGTGCAGTCATTCTGAAAAGCTTTCCTGAAAAGCTTAAAGACCCTGGGAGTTTTCTGATACCATGCATATTAGAAGGTGATTGCACCAAGACAGCTTTATGCGATCTTGGGGCAAGCATCAACCTGATACCTGCATCCACTATCAGGAAGCTTGGCTTAACTGAAGAAGTTAAACCAACCCGGATATGTCTCCAACTTGCTGATGGTTCCACTAAATACCCATCAGGTGTGATTGAGGACATGATTGTCAGAGTTGGGCCATTCGCCTTTCCCACTGACTTTGTTGTGCTGGAAATGGAGGAGCATAAGAGTGCTACTCTCATTCTAGGAAGACCCTTCCTAGCAACTGGACGATCCCTCATTGACGTCCAACAGGGGAAAATAACCCTGAGAGTCAACGATGACGAGTTCAAGTTGAACGCTGTCAAAGCCATGCAGCATCCAGACACATCAATAGACTGCATGAAAGTTGACCTTATTGACTCTTTGGTAGAAGAGATCAACATGGCTGAGAGTCTCGAATCAGAGTTGGAAGACATCTTTAAAGATGTTCAGCCTGATTTGGAGGATTCAGGGGACATGAAAGAGCCTCTGAACTTTCTTCTGAAAGAGGAAAAACCTCCTAAACCAGAGCTCAAGCCACTGCCACCATCCTTGAAATATGCATTTCTAGGAGAAGGTGACACTTTTCCAGTGATCATAAGCTCTGCTTTAAATTCACAGGAAGAGGAAGCACTTATTCAAGTGCTAAGGACACACAAGACAGCTCTTGGGTGGTCCATAGGTGACTTTAAAGGCATAAGCCCAGCTAGATGCATGCACAAAATCCTATTGGAGGATAATGCCAAACCAGTGGTTCAACCACAGAGGAGGCTAAACCCAGCCATGAAGGAAGTGGTGCAGAAAGAGGTCACCAAATTACTAGAGGCTGGGATTATTTATCCCATTTCTGATAGCCCCTGGGTGAGCCCTGTTCAAGTCGTCCCAAAAAAGGGAGGCATGACAGTGATTCATAATGAAAAAAATGAACTGGTTCCTACAAGAACAGTTACAGGGTGGCGCATGTGTATTGACTACAGAAGGCTCAATACAGCCACCAGAAAGGATCATTTTCCTTTACCATTCATAGACCAGATGCTAGAGAGACTAGCAGGTCATGATTATTACTACTTTTTGGATGGCTACTCAGGCTATAACCAGATTGCAGTAGATCCCCAGGATCAAGAGAAAACAGCATTCACATGTCCATCCGGAGTGTTTGCTTATAGAAGGATGCCCTTTGGGCTATGCAATGCACCTGCAACCTTCCAGAGATGCATGCTCTCTATTTTCTCTGATATGGTGGAAAAATTTCTGGAAGTCTTCATGGATGACTTCTCAGTATATGGAGACTCATTCAGCTCCTGTCTTGATCACCTAAAACTTGTTCTGAAAAGATGCCAAGAAACCAACCTAGTTTTAAACTGGGAAAAGTGTCACTTCATGGTGACTGAAGGAATTGTTCTTGGGCATAAAATCTCAAACAAGGGAATAGAGGTGGATCAAGCAAAAATAGAGGTAATTGAAAAATTACCACCACCTGCCAATGTTAAGGCAATCAGAAGCTTTCTGGGGCATGCAGGATTCTATAGGAGGTTTATAAAAGATTTTTCAAAAATCGCAAAACCTCTAAGCAATCTGCTAGCTGCTGACACGCCATTTGTGTTTGACACAAAGTGCCTGCAGGCGTTTGAAATGCTGAAAGCTAAGCTGGTCACAGCACCAGTCATTTCTGCACCAGACTGGACATTACCATTTGAGCTAATGTGTGATGCCAGTGATCATGCCATTGGTGCAGTATTGGGACAGAGGCATGACAAGCTTCTGCATGTCATTTATTATGCCAGTCGCGTTTTAAATGATGCCCAGAAAAATTACACAACCACAGAAAAGGAATTACTTGCAGTGGTTTACGCCATTGACAAGTTCAGATCCTACTTAGTAGGATCAAAGGTGATTGTGTACACTGACCATGCTGCTCTTAAGTATCTACTCACAAAGCAGGATTCAAAACCCAGACTCATCAGATGGGTATTGCTTCTGCAAGAGTTTGATATAGAAATAAGAGACAGAAAAGGGACAGAGAACCAAGTAGCTGATCATCTGTCCCGGATAGAGCCAGTGGAAGGGACGTCCCTCCCCTTCCTTGAGATCTCTAAGACGTTCCCTGATGAGCATCTATTTGCCATTCAGGAAGCACCATGGTTTGCCGATATTGCAAACTATAAAGCTGCAAGGTTCATACCCAAGGAGTACAATAGAATACAAAAAAAGAAACTAATTACTGATGCAAAGTACTACTTGTGGGATGAGCCCTATCTCTTTAAGAGATGTGCAGACGGAATTATCCGTAGGTGTGTCCCCAGAGAGGAAGCACAGAGAATCCTATGGCATTGCCATGGATCTCAATATGGAGGCCATTTCGGAGGTGAGCGAACAGCCACCAAGGTTCTCCAATGTGGCTTCTATTGGCCCACACTCTATAAAGATTCCCGAGAGTTTGTACGTAATTGTGACAGTTGCCAAAGAGCTGGTAATCTGCCTCATGGTTACGCCATGCCTCAACAAGGAATCTTGGAAATAGAGTTGTTTGATGTATGGGGAATTGACTTCATGGGACCTTTCCCACCATCATACTCAAACACTTATATTCTGGTGGCAGTTGACTATGTATCAAAATGGGTTGAGGCTATTGCCACACCCACCAATGATACTAAAACAGTGCTGAAGTTCCTCCAGAAACATATCTTTAGCAGGTTTGGTGTCCCTAGAGTGTTAATCAGTGATGGGGGCACTCACTTCTGCAATAAACAGCTTTACTCTGCCATGGTTCGGTATGGAATTCGCCACAAGGTGGCTACTCCATATCATCCACAAACCAATGGGCAGGCTGAAGTCTCTAACAGAGAATTAAAGAGAATCCTGGAACGGACAGTAAATACCCGTAGAAATGATTGGGCAAGGAGCTTGGATGATGCTCTGTGGGCTTACAGAACAGCATTCAAGACCCCTATAGGGACCTCTCCATACCAACTCGTGTATGGTAAGGCATGCCACTTGCCCGTGGAACTGGAACATAAGGCCTACTGGGCAACCAGATTCCTAAACTTAGATGCCAAATTAGCAGGAGAAAAACGATTGCTCCAGCTAAATGAGCTAGAGGAATTCAGATTCACAGCTTTCGAAAATGCCAAGCTTTATAAAGAAAAATAAAAAAAATGGCATGACAGAAAGCTGTCATCTAGAATCTTTGAACCAGGACAGAAGGTCCTGTTGTTTAACTCTAGACTCAGGCTATTCCCCGAGAAACTGAAATCCCGGTGGAGGGGACCATACGTGATTACAAGTGTGTCACCATATGGTTACGTGGAGCTTCAAGATATTAATTCTGATAAGAAGTTCATTGTCAATGGACAAAGAATCAAGCATTATCTTGAAGGCAACATTGAGCAAGAATGCTCAAGGCTGAAGCTAGATTAAAAGCTCAGCAAGGTCCAGCTAAAGACAATAAAGAAGCGCTTTCTGGGAGGCAACCCAGCCATGGGGCATTAATCCTCTAAGCATTTTGCCCTATTTTTCTTTTTTATTTGTTTATATAAAGTTTACTGACACTAAGGTAAAGGCTCAATTGCATAAGTTTACAGGGTTACAGAAGGAATTTGCACACAAAACAGAGATTGGAAGCTCAAAGGCAAGAAAACGCCAGTAAAGGGGCATTTTGGGCGTTCAGCGCCCAAAATGGGCATCCACTGGGCGCTGAACGCCAGTAATGGCAGCAATTGGGCATTCAACGCCAGAAATGGCCACCCACTGGGCGTTGAACGCCAGGAATGGCAGCAACTGGGCGCTGAACGCCCAGGAGATCAGCATTTGGGCGCTGAACGCCCAAAACAGGCAGTGTTTGGGCGTTCAAACGCCAGGAAGACAGGGAGGAGCCAAATCCAGTAATCCCACACGTATTTCCATTTTAATTTCAAATTTTATGCTTCAATGCATGATTTTTACATGAACATATCAAGAACCCTGATTTCTAAAATCCTTAATTTCTAAAAATCCATCTTTCCAAATTCAATCCAACTCTTTTCAAAATCTTTTCTGAAAACAAATCTATCTTTTTCACTCAAAAATCTTTTCAACTAATCCATATCTTTTTCAAATATCCATATTATCTTTTTCAAAATTCAGAGTTATCTTTTTCAAAAATCTATCATATCTTTTCAAAATTAAACTCTATCTTCTATCTTATCTTTTTCAACTCAATCTTTTTATCTTATCTCTTCCAATTTTTCGAAAACCCACCCCCCCACCCCTTTAAATTGGGTTCGGCCTCCCCCCTCCTTCATCAACAAGTGCTACTCAATCTCCTTCTATCCCTCTCCTTTCTTTTCTTTTGCTTGAGGACAAGCAAACCTCTAAGTTTGGTGTGTTTATCCGAGATCACTACTAAGATTATGGCTCTCAAAGGAAAACAATCCACTCCAAGAGGCAAGAAAGAGAGCGTTCCAAAATCACTTTGGAATCAAGGGAAGTTCTTATCTAAAGAACATTCAGACCATTATCTTAAAGTAATGGGTCTGAGATCAGTGATCCCGGAAGTGAGATTCGATCTGAAAGAAGATGAATATCCGGAGATCCAGGAGCAAATTCGAACCAGGAACTGGGAAGTCTTAGCTAATCCTGAAACGAAAGTAGGAAGGAACATGGTCCAGGAGTTCTATGCTAATATGTGGCAGACTGACAAGCAAAGATTATCTGGAACAGCCTGCTACGAATTTCGGACCATGGTCAGGGGAAAGATTGTTCATACCACCCCTGACAAGATCAGAGAGATATTAAAGCTACCTCAGCTAAAGGATGATCCAGACTCCTTCAACAGGAGGATGATGAGAGTAGACATTGGCCTGGATAAGATTCTAGAGGACATATGTATCCCTGGAGCCAGGTGGACCACCAACACAAAGGGCGTCCCAAATCAACTCAAGAGAGAGGATCTCAAACCAGTTGCTAGAAGATGGCTGGACTTCATTGGGCGTTCTCTGTTGCCCACTAGCAACCGTTCTGAAGTCACAGTTAAAAGAGCAGTGATGATTCATTGCATCATGATGGGAAAAGAAGTGGAGGTTCATCAGCTGATTTCAACTGAGCTCTATAAGATTGCTAACAAAAATTCAAAAGAGGCCAGGTTGGCTTATCCAAGCGTGATTTCTCTGCTCTGCAAGGACGCTGGAGTCAAGATGAGAATAACTGAATATATCCTAATTGAAAAGTCAATCACCAAAGCATCAATGGAGAGACAACAAGCACAGGAGGATCTTATCAAGAAGAGAGCACAGGAATCCCTCCCAGAGATTCCTCAAGCAGAATATTGGGAATATCTTGAGACGTCTGTCACCAAGATACAGGAAGCTATAGAGCAAATAATAAAACAACAGAAGGAACACAGTCAAATGCTGACCCAGATGTTTAAAGAACAAGAGGAGCAGGGACGTGACTTAAGGGAACTGAAGCGCCAAAAGTCTTCTGTAATACCAAGCCTCCCAAGGATCAGAGGAACCCCCATACCCCCAGAATAAAGGTTGTTAATTTCCAATTTCTGCCTTAACTCTGTGACAGTGTCCTTATAAAAAGTTTACCTTAGAAGTCATATAATAGTAATTAGTATCTATTTGATTTTATCTCCAATTAAGCTGTAGTTTATTTTTCTCATCATCATTAAACATGAATAAAATAGTAGATCTTTTGAATAAGAAGCAATAAAATTTCGAGTTTAATAAAAGAAATTCTAATTGGTTAAATGTGGTGGCAATGCTTTCTGTCTTCTGAATGAATGCTTGAACAGTGCATATGTCTTTTGAATTTGTTGTTTAAGACTGTTAAATATGTTGGCTCTTGAAGGAATGATGAACATGAGACATGTTATTGATAATCTGAAAATCATAAAAATGATTCTTGAAGCAAGAAAAAGCAGCAAAGAACAAAGCTTGCAAAAAAAAAAAAAAAAAAACAAGCAGAAAAAGCCAAAAGCTCTTAAAACCAAAAGGCAAGGGCAAATAAAAAGGATCCCAAGGCTTTGAGCATCAGTGGATAGGAGGGCCTAAAGGACTAAAATCCTGGTCTAAGCGGCTAAACCAAGCTGTCCCTAACCATGTGCTTGTGGCGTGCAGGTGTCAAGTGAAAACTTGAGACTGAGCGGTTAAAGTCAAGGTCCAAAGCAAAAAGAAGAGTGTGCTTAAGAACTCTGGACACCTCTAATTGGGGACTTTAGCAAAGTTGAGTCACAATCTGAAAAGGTTCACCCAGTTATGTGTCTGTGGCATTTATGTATCCGGTAGTAATACTGGAAAACAAAGTGCTTAGGGCCACGGCCAAGACTCATAAAGAAGCTGTGTTCAAGAATCATCACACTGAACTAAGAGAATCAATAACACTATCTGAATTCTGAGTTCCTATAGATGCCAATCACTCTGAGCTTCAATGGATAAAGTGAGATGCCAAAACTGTTCAGAAGCAAAAAGCTACTAGTCCCGCTCATCTAATTAGGATCTGAGCTTCAATCAAAAACTCTGAGATATTATTGCTTCTCAACCTATTAGTCTTCTATTTTATTTGTCTAGTTGCTTGAGGACAAACAACAGTTTAAGTTTGGTGTTGTGATGAGCGGATATTTTATACGCTTTTTGGGATAATTTCATATAGTTTAGAGTATGTTTTAGTTAGTTTTTAGTCTATTTCTAGTAGTTTTTAGGAAAAATTCATATTTCTGGACTTTACTATGAGTTGTGTGTTTTTCTATAATTTCAGGTATTTTTCTGGCTGAAATTGAAGGAGCTGAGCAAAAATCTGATTCAGGCTGAAAAAGGACTGCTAATGCTGTTGGATTCTGACCTCCCTGCACTCAAATTGGATTTTCTGGAGCTACAGAACTCGAAATGGCATGCTTCCAATTGCATTGGAAATTAGACATCCAGGGCTTTCCAGCAATATATAATAGTCTATACTTTGCACACGGATAGACGACGTAAACTGGCGTTCAACGCCAGTTCTCTGCCCAATTCTGGCGTCCAGCGCCAGAAAAGGATAAAAAACTGGAGTTGAACGCCCAAACTGGCATAAAAACTGGCGTTCAACTCCACAAATGGCCTCTGCACGTGACTCACTCAAATCTCAGCCCCAGAACACACCAAGTGGGCCCCAGAAGTGGACCTCTGCATCATCCATCATAGTCCACTCATATTTTGTAACCATAGGCTACTAGTTTAGTATTTAAACAACTTTTAGAGACTTATTTTGTATCTCATGACATTTCAGATCTAAACTTTGTATTCTCTGACGGCATGAGTCTCTAAACCCCATTGTTGGGGGTGAGGAGCTCTGCTGTGTCTCGATGAATTAATGCAAGTATTTCTGTTTTCCATTCAACCACGCTTGTCTCTATCTAAGATGTTCATTCGCGATTAACTGTGATGAAGGTGATGATCTGTGACATTCATCACCTTCCTCAAACCATGAACGTGTGCCTGACAACCACCTCCGTTCTATATCCGATTGAATGAGTATCTCTTAGATTCTTTAATCAGAATCTCCGTGGTATAAGCTAGAACTGATGGCAGCATTCATGAGAATCCGGAAAGTCTAAACCTTGTCTGTGGTATTCCGAGTAGGATTCAAGGATTGAATGACTGTGACGAGCTTCAAACTCCTGAAGGCTGGGCGTTAGTGACAGATGCAAAAGGATAGTAAATCCTATTCCAACCGGATCGAGAACCAACCGGTGATTAGCCGTGCTGTGACAGAGCACGTGAGCGTAGTTTTTACTGGAAGGATGGAAGGTAGCCATTGACAACGGTGATCCACCAACACACAGCTTGCCATAGGGGGACGTGTGTGCTTGAACAAGAAGACAGAGGAAAGCAGAGATTCAGAAGACAAAGCATCTCCAAAGCTCCAACATATTCTCCATTACTGCACAACAAGTAACTTTTAATTTATGCTCTACTGGTTATTCACAATTCAATTGATAAACATAATTGACTTCCTGACTAAGATTTACAAGATAACCATAGATTGCTTCAAACCAACAATCTCCGTGGGATTCGACCCTTACTCACGTAAGGTATTACTTGGACGACCCAGTGCACTTGCTGGTTAGTGGTATGCGTTGTGAAAAGTGTGATTCACAATTCGTGCACCAAGTTTTTAGCGCTGTTGCCGGGGATTGTTCGTGTTTGAACAACTGACGGATTATTTTGTTGCTTAGATTAGGAAAAATCTTTCTTTTTTTTTGGTTTAGAGTCTTTTATTATTTATCCCTTGTTAAAATACTTTAAACTTATAGCTCAGTTATTTAGAACGTGGTGTTTATGTTCATGATAATTGGCTATCATATTTTTTAAAAACCTTTTTCAAAAATAATTTTTCTATTAAATCCTGTGCCAAACTTTAAGTTTGGTGTTTTCAAAAATAATCTTTCTTAAAATTTTTGAAAGTGCCATAACTCATCTGGCTAGAGCGTTAATCTGTGTTCTTGGTAATTGGGTTAGAGTCTTTTATATTCTTTTCAAAACCTTCTTTTTCATAAATTATATTTTCTCTATTAAATTTTGTGCCAAACTTAAAGTTTGGTGTTTTCTTGTTGATTTCCCTTTGGTTTTCGAAAATTTTGGTTTGGTTTTCTAAAAATTTTAAGTTTGGTGTTCTTTCTTCATGTTCTTGTGTTCTTGTGAGTCTTCAAAGTGTTCTTGAGTTTTCCTTGTGTCTTGATCTTAAAATTTTTAAGTTTGGTGTTCCTTGGTGTTTTCCCTCCAAATTTTTCGAAAACAAGGAGCATTAGATCTAAAAATTTTAAATCTTGTACTATCTTATTGTTTTTCTCTCTCCTCACTAAATTCAAAAAAAAATATCTTTTCAAAATATCTCTTCTAACTTCCTAACTTCTTATCTTTTCAAAATTTGTTTCAACTAACTAACTAACTTTTTGTTTGTTTCTTAACTTTTTCAAAACTACCTAACTAACTCTCCCTCTCTCTAAATTTCGAAAATATCTTCCCTCTTTTTCAAAAATTTCTTTTTTATTAACTAATTAATTTCTATTTTTAAAAAAAAATATTTAACTTCAAAATTCAAATTCTTTTTAGTTATTTTATTTTATTTAAGTATTTACTTCTTATAAAATAAAATAAATAAAAAGGTAAATCAGTCCAAGTTATATCCATAGATCCATCATGGACATAAGTGGAAATGAACAGTCCATGAGGACTCTGGGGTCATATTCTAACCCCTCTACTGCTTCATATGGGAGTAGCATCTGCATACCCTCCATTGGAGTCAGTAGCTTTGAGTTGAATCCTCAGCTCATTATCATGGTGCAGCAAAGTTGCCAGTATTTCGGTCTTCCACAGGAAGAACCTACAGAGTTTCTGGCACAATTTTTACAAATTGCTGACACAGTACATGATAAGGAAATAGATCAGGATATCTACAGACTATTACTGTTTCCATTTGCTGTAAAAGATCAAGCTAAGAGGTGGTTAAATAACCAACCTAAGGCCAGCATAAGAACATGGAAACAGCTGACAGAAAAATTCCTGAATCAATATTTCCCTCCAAAAAGGATGACACAGCTAAGGCTGGACATCCAAGGCTTTAAACAAGGAGATAATGAATCTCTTTATGATGCCTGGGAGAGATACAGAGAGATACTACGAAAATGCCCCTCTGAAATGTTTTCAGAGTGGGTTCAGTTAGACATCTTCTACTATGGGCTTGCAGAAGGAGCTCAGATGTCTCTAGATTACTCAGCTGGTGGATCTATCCATATGAGAAAGACAATTGAAGAGGCTCAAGAGCTCATTGATACAGTTGCCAGGAATCAGCATCTGTATCTAAGCAGCAACCCTTCGATGAATGAAGAGGTTAAAACAGTAACTGCTGAATTCAGTACTGTAAAACAAGCTGCTGAATTCAATCAGCAATTAGATTTTCTAACAAAGCAGCTAGCTGAATTCAAAGACAGGTTACAGGAGACAAGGATAGCTAATATACATATGGACGAACAGTTTAAGCAAACAAAGCAGCAGCTATCAAAGCAAATAGCAGAAGAATGCCAAGCAGTTCAATTAAGAAGTGGGAAAACATTAAATACCCCACCTCAAGGCATCAAAAATTCAAGAAATGAGCGACCCACCAAAGATTCCCCTGAGGACAGTAAGAGCCCAGGGAAAAATAATTCTGGCACTAAAACGCCAGAAAATGGGTGGAAGGCTGGCGCTGAACGCCCAGACCATGCCCAAAACTGGCGTTCAGCGCCAGAAACAAGGCAGGATTGGCGTTCAACGCCAGAAATGGGCAAGAATCTGGCGTTGAACGCCCAAATGGGGCAGAATCCAGCATTGAACGCCCAACAGGGGAACATTTCTGGCGTTCAGGCGCCAGGAACAGACAGTGAGCTGGCGTCTAACGTCACTCCAGCTTCTGACTCTGGCATTCAATTGCCAGTGAGGGATCAGACACACACAAGTGCTGACAACAACCCCTCTAAAAAGGCTTCTTTAACCATTAAGGTTGAGGAATATAAAGCCAAGATACCTTATCCTCAAAAACTCCGGAAAGAGGAGCAGGATAAGCAATTTGCTCGCTTTGCAGATTATCTAAGGACTCTTGAAATAAAGATTCCATTTGCAGAGGCACTTGAGCAAATACCTTCTTATGCCAAGTTCATGAAAGAGATCTTGAGTCATAAAAAGGAGTGGAGAGAAACAGAAAGAGTTCTCCTCACTGAAGAATGTAGTGCAGTCATTCTGAAAAGCTTTCCTGAAAAGCTTAAAGACCCTGGGAGTTTTCTGATACCATGCATATTAGAAGGTGATTGCACCAAGACAGCTTTGTGCGATCTTGGGACAAGCATCAACCTGATACCTGCATCCACTATCAGAAAGCTTGGCTTAACTGAAGAAGTTAAACCAACCCGGATATGTCTCCAACTTGCTGATGGTTCTACTAAATACCCATCAGGCGTGATTGAGGACATGATTGTCAGAGTTGGGCCATTCGCCTTTCCCACTGACTTTGTTGTGCTGGAAATGGAGGAGCACAAGAGTGCTACTCTCATTCTAGGAAGACCCTTCCTAGCAACTGGACGATCCCTCATTGACGTCCAACAGGGGGAAATAACCCTGAGAGTCAACGATGATGAGTTCAAGTTGAACGCTGTCAAAGCCATGCAGCATCCAGACACATCAACAGACTGCATGAAAGTTGATCTCATTGACTCTTTGGTAGAAGAGATCAACATGGCTGAGAGTCTCGAATCAGAGTTGGAAGACATCTTTAAAGATGTTCAGCCTGATTTGGAGGATTCAGAGGACATGAAAGAGCCTCTGAACTTTCTTCTGAAAGAGGAAAAACCTCCTAAACCCGAGCTCAAGCCACTACCACCATCCTTGAAATATGCATTTCTGGGAGAAGGTGACACTTTTCCAGTGATCATAAGCTCTGCTTTAAATTCACAGGAAGAGGAAGCACTTATTCAAGTGCTAAGGACACACAAGACAGCTCTTGGGTGGTCCATAGGTGACCTTAAGGGCATAAGCCCAGCTAGATGCATGCACAAAATCCTATTGGAGGATAATGCCAAACCAGTGGTTCAACCACAAAGGCGGCTAAATCCAGCCATGAAGGAAGTGGTGCAGAAAGAGGTCACCAAATTACTAGAGGCTGGGATTATTTATCCCATTTCTGATAGCCCCTGGGTGAGCCCTGTTCAAGTCGTCCCAAAAAAGGGAGGCATGACAGTGATTCATAATGAAAAAAATGAACTGGTTCCTACAAGAACAGTTACAGGGTGACGCATGTGTATTGACTACAGAAGGCTCAATACAGCCACCAGAAAGGATCATTTTCCTTTACCATTCATAGACCAGATGCTAGAGAGACTAGCAGGTCATGATTATTACTGCTTTTTGGATGGATATTCAGGCTATAACCAGATTGCAGTGGATCCCCAGGATCAAGAGAAAACAGCATTCATATGTCCATCTGGAGTGTTTGCTTATAGAAGGATGCCATTTGGGCTATGTAATGCGCCTGCAACCTTCCAGAGATGCATGCTCTCTATTTTCTCTGACATGGTGAAAAAATTTCTGGAAGTCTTCATGGATGACTTCTCAGTATATGGAGACTCATTCAGCTCCTGTCTTGATCACCTGAAACTTGTTCTGAAAAGATGCCAAGAAACCAACCTAGTTTTAAACTGGGAAAAGTGTCACTTCATGGTGACTGAAGGAATTGTTCTTGGGCATAAAATCTCAAACAAGGGAATAGAGGTGGATCAAGCAAAAATAGAGGTAATTGAAAAATTACCACCACCTGCCAATGTTAAGGCAATCAGAAGCTTTCTGGGGCATGCAGGATTCTATAGGAGGTTTATAAAGGATTTTTCAAAAATCGCAAAACCTCTAAGCAATCTGCTAGCTGCTGACACGCCATTTGTGTTTGACACAGAGTGCCTGCAGGCGTTTGAAACGCTGAAAGCTAAGCTGGTCACAGCACCAGTCATTTCTGCACCAGACTGGACATTGCCATTTGAGTTAATGTGTGATGCCAGTGATCATGCCATTGGTGCAGTATTGGGACAGAGGCATGACAAGCTTCTGCATGTCATTTATTATGCCAGTCGCGTTCTAAATGATGCCCAGAAAAATTACACAACCACAGAAAAAGAACTACTTGCAGTGGTTTACGCCATTGACAAGTTCAGATCATACTTAGTAGGATCAAAGGTGATTGTGTACACTGACCATGCTGCTCTTAAGTATCTACTCACAAAGCAGGATTCAAAACCCAGACTCATCAGATGGGTATTGCTTCTGCAAGAGTTTGATATAGAAATAAGAGACAGAAAAGGGACAGAGAACCAAGTAGCTGATCATCTGTCTCGGATAGAGCCAGTGGAAGGGACGTCCCTCCCCTTCCTTGAGATCTCTGAGACGTTCCCTGATGAGCATCTATTTGCCATTCAGGAAGCACCATGGTTTGCCGATATTGCAAACTATAAAGCTGCACGGTTCATACCCAAGGAGTACAATAGAATACAAAAAAGAAACTAATTACTGATGCAAAGTACTACTTGTGGGATGAGCCCTATCTCTTTAAGAGATGTGCAGACGGAATTATCCGTAGGTGTGTCCCCAGAGAGGAAGCACAGAGAATCCTATGGCATTGCCATGGATCTCAATATGGAGGCCATTTTGGAGGTGAGCGAACAGCCACCAAGGTTCTCCAATGTGGCTTCTATTGGCCCACACTCTATAAAGATTCCCGAGAGTTTGTACGTAATTGTGACAGTTGCCAAAGAGCTGGTAATCTGCCTCATGGTTACGCCATGCCTCAACAAGGAATCTTGGAAATAGAGTTGTTTGATGTATGGGGAATTGACTTCATGGGACCTTTCCCACCATCATACTCAAACACTTATATTCTGGTGGCAGTTGACTATGTATCAAAATGGGTTGAGGCTATTGCCACACCCACCACTGATACTAAAACAGTGCTGAAGTTCCTCCAGAAACATATCTTTAGAAGGTTTGGTGTCCCTAGAGTGTTAATCAGTGATGGGGGCACTCACTTCTGCAATAAACAGCTTTACTCTGCCATGGTTCGGTATGGAATTCGCCACAAGGTGGCCACTCCATATCATCCACAAACCAATGGGTAAGCTGAAGTCTCTAACAGAGAATTAAAGAGAATCCGGAAGGTCTAAACCTTGTCTGTGGTATTCTGAGTAGGATTCAATGATTGAATGACTGTGACGAGCTTCAAACTCGCGATTGTTGGGCGTTAGTTACAGACGCAAAAGGAGGGTGAATCCTATTCCAGCATGATCGAGAACCGACAGATGAATAGCCGTGCCGTGACAGGGTGCGTGAGCATATTATTCACTGAGAGGAGGGGATGTAGCCACTGACAACAGTGATGCCCTTGCATAAAGCCAGCCATGGAAAGGAGTGAGACTGATTGGATGAAGATAGCAGGAAAGCAGAGGTTCAGAGAAACGAAAAGCATCTCCATTCGCTTATCTGAAATTCCTACCAATGATTTACATAAGTATCTCTATCCCTATTTTATTATATAATATTCGAAAACACCATTATCACTTTATATCTGCCTGACTGAGATTTACAAGGTGACCATAGCTTGCTTCATACCAACAATCTCCGTGGGATTCGACCCTTACTCACGTAAGGTATTACTTGGACGACCCAGTGCACTTGCTGGTTAGTTGTATCGAAGTTGTGACAATTATGAATTAAGATCAGAGCACCAAGCTTTGGAGCCATTACCAGGATTTGTTCGAGCCTGGAGATCACAATTTCGTGCACCAAGTTTTTGGCGCCGTTGCCGGGGATTGTTTGAGTCTTCGGCAAGCTTTTGGTCCGGTAACATCAGTGCCAGATTCCCTTTTGATCCGGCAACAGCACCAAGTTTTTGGCACCGTTGCCGGGGATTGTTTGAGTTTGGACAACTGACGGTTCATCTTGTTGCTCAGATTAGGTAATTTTCTTTTTATTTTATTTTAAAAAAATTTTTCAAAAATATTTCTAAAATTTTCTCATCTGTTTTCGAAAATAATAAAAATGTTTTCAAAAAAAAAAATTTTTTTTTATTCAAAATTTTTAAAGAATGAATTCTAGTGTTTCATGAAGCATGTAAAGCCTGGCTGGCTGTAAAGCCATGTCTAAATTCTTTTGGACCATCTTTGGATCTTTGGATTACCTTATGATCCTTTGATCACGCTTTAGGGGGCTGGCCATCTCGGCCATGCCTGGACCTTTCACTTATGTATTTTTAACGGTAGAGTTTCTACACTCCATAGATTAAGGTGGGGAGCTCTGCTGTTCCTCAAAGATTAATGCAAAGTACTACTGTTTTCTATTCAATTCTTCTTATTTCTCTTATAAGATATCCATTCGCACCCAAGAACGTGATGAAGGTGATGATTATGTGTGACGCTCATCATCCTTCTCCTTTATGAACGCGTGCCTGACAAACACTTCTGTTCTACATGAAATAAGCTAGAATGAATATCTCTTAGATCTCCTAACCAGAATCTTCGTGGCGTAAGCTAGAATGATGGCGGCATTTAAGAGAATCCGGAAGGTCTAAACCTTGTCTGTGGTATTCTGAGTAGGATTCAATGATTGAATGACTGTGACGAGCTTCAAACTCGCGAGTGCTGGGCGTTAGTGACAGACGCAAAAGGAGGGTGAATCCTATTCCAGCATGATCGGGAACTGACAGATGAATAGCCGTGCCGTGACAGGGTGCGTGACAGAGAATCCTGGAACGGACAGTAAATACCCGTGGAAAGGATTGGGCAAGGATCTTGGATGATGCTCTGTGGGCTTACAGAACAGCATTCAAGACCCCTATAGGGACCTCTCCATACCAACTGGTGTATGGTAAGGCATGTCACCTGCCCGTGGAACTGGAACATAAGGCCTACTGGGCAACCAGATTCCTAAACTTTGATGCCAAATTAGCAGGAGAAAAAAGATTGCTCCAGCTAAATGAGCTAGAGGAGTTCAGATTCACAGCTTTCGAAAATGCCAAGCTATATAAAGAAAAATAAAAAAAGTGGCATGACAGAAAGCTGTCATCTAGAATCTTTGAACCAGGACAGAAGGTTCTGTTGTTTAACTCTAGACTCAGGCTATTTCCCGGGAAACTGAAATCCCGGTGGAGGGGACCATACGTGATTACAAGTGTATCACCATATGGTTACGTGGAGCTTCAAGATATTGATTCTGATAAGAAGTTCATTGTCAATGGACAGAGAATCAAGCATTATCTAGAAGGCAACATTGAGCAAGAATGCTCAAGGCTGAAGCTAGATTAAAAGCTCAGCAAGGTCCAGCTAAGGACATTAAAGAAGCGCTTGTTGGGAGGCAACCCAATGTTTATCTAATTCTCATTTTTATTGTTTTTCATGTTTTCTTAGGTTCATGATCATGTGGAGTCACAAAATAAACAAAAAAAAATCAAAAACGGAATAAAAAACAGCAGAAGAAAAATCACACCCTGGAAGAGCATCTGTCTGGCGTTCAAACGCCAGAACAGAGCATAGTTCTGGCGCTGAACGCCCAGAATGGGAGCATCCTGGCGCTGAACGCCCAGAACAAGCATGGTTCTGGCGTTCAACGCCAGAAATGGCAGCAAAGGGGCGTTGAACGCCCAAAATGGGCACCAACCTGGCGCTGAACGCCCAGAGTTGTGTGCAAGGGCATTTTGCATGCCCAAATTGGTGCAGGGATGTAAATGCCTTGACACCTCAAGATCTGTGGACCTCACAGGATCATTTCAAGATCTGTGGACCCCACAGGATCCCCACCTTCCCTCCTCATAATCCTAGTTTTTTTATTTCCACATCTTCTTCTTCATCTATTCCCTCTTCTTTTGCTCGAGGGCGAGCAACATTCTAAGTTTGGTGTGGACATCACAATTATGTGAAGGATCTATAGCTCAGTGGTAGAACATGTGGCTGCAAATCAAGAGATACCTCAGGGGATGCACTTCCCTCCACATAATTATTGGAAGCAACTGAGGATAGAAATACCAAAAATCACTAGGAATCAAGCCACAAAGGCAAGGAAAAGACATAAAAGAGCTCAAGAACATCATTGGTGCCTCAAGAAGGAAATGCCATCATCACTAAGGTGGACTCGTTCCTTGTTCTTACTTTCTCTGTTTTTCATTTTCTCTATGTTAAGTGCTTATCTATGTTTGTGTCTTCATTACATGATCATTAGTAGTAATTAGCGTCTAGTTTGATTTTATCCCCAATTAAGTTATAGTCTATTTTTCTCATCATCAGCAAACATGAATAAAATAGTAGATCTTTTGAATAAGAGGTAATAAAATTTCGAGTTTTTAATAAGAAAAATTCTAATTAGTAACATGTGGTGGCAATGCTTTCTGTCTTCTGAATGAATGCTTGAACAGTGTATATGTCTTTTGAATTTGTTGTTTAAGACTGTTAAATATGTTGGCTCTTGAAAGAATGATGAACATGAGACATGTTATTGATAATCTGAAAAATCATAAAAATGATTCTTGAAGCAAGAAAAAGCAGCAAAGAACAAAGCTTGCAGAAAAATATATATATATGTATATTAAAATAGGCGAAAAAAAAATATATATATATAGAAAGAAAAAGAAAAAGCAAGTAGAAAAAGCCAAAAGCTCTTAAAACCAAGAGGCAAGAGCAAAAAGCCAATAACCCTTAAAACCAAAAGGCAAGGGCAAATAAAAAGGATCCCAAGGCTTTGAGCATCAGTGGATAGGAGGGCCTAAAGGAATAAAATCCTGGTCTAAGCGGCTAAACCAAGCTGTCCCTAACCATGTGCTTGTGGCGTGCAGGTGTCAAGTGAAAACTTGAGACTGAGCGGTTAAAGTCAAGGTCCAAAGCAAAAAGAAGAGTGTGCTTAAGAACTCTGGACACCTCTAATTGGGGACTTTAGCAAAGCTGAGTCACAATCTGAAAAGGTTCACCCAGTTATGTGTCTGTGGCATTTATGTATCCGGTAGTAATACTGGAAAACAAAGTGCTTAGGGCCACGGCCAAGACTCATAAAGAAGCTGTGTTCAAGAATCTTCATACTGAACTAAGAGAATCAATAACACTATCTGAATTCTGAGTTCCTATAGATGCCAATCACTCTGAGCTTCAATGGATAAAGTGAGATGCCAAAACTGTTCAGAAGCAAAAAGCTACTAGTCCCGCTCATCTAATTAGGATCTGAGCTTCAATCAAAAACTCTGAGATATTATTGCTTCTCAACCTATTAGTCTTCTATTTTATTTGTCTAGTTGCTTGAGGACAAGCAACAGTTTAAGTTTGGTGTTGTGATGAGCGGATATTTTATACGCTTTTTGGGGATAATTTCATATAGTTTTGAGTATGTTTTAGTTAGTTTTTAGTCTATTTTTATTAGTTTTTAGGAAAAATTCATATTTCTGAACTTTACTATGAGTTGTGTGTTTTTCTGTAATTTCAGGTATTTTTCTGGCTGAAATTGAAGGAGCTGAGCAAAAATCTGATTCAGGCTGAAAAAGGACTGCTGATGCTGTTGGATTCTGACCTCCCTGCACTCAAAGTGGATTTTCTGGAGCTACAGAACTCGAAATGGCGTGCTTCCAATTGCGTTGGAAAGTAGACATCCAGGGCTTTCCAGCAATATATAATAGTCCATACTTTGCACAAGAATAGACGACGTAAACTGGCGTTCAACGCCAGTCCTCTGCCCAATTCTGGCGTCCAGCGCCAGAAAAGGATCAAAAGCTGGAGTTGAACGCCCAAACTGGCATAAAAACTGGCGTTCAACTCCACAAATGGCCTCTGCACGTGAATTGCTTAAGTCTCAGCCCGAGCACACACCAAGTGGGCCCCAGCACACACCAAGTGGGCCCCAGAAGTGGATCTCTCCATCATCCATCATAGTTTATCCACTTTTTGTAAACCTAGGCTACTAGTTTAGTATTTAAACAACTTTTAGAGACTTATCTTGTATCTCATGACATTTCAAATCTAAACTTTGTATTCTCTGACGGCATGAGTCTCTAAACCCCATGGTTGGGGGTGAGGAGCTCTGCTGTGTCTCGATGAATTAATGCAAGTATTTCTGTTTTCCATTCAAACACACTTGTTCCTATCTAAGATGTTCATTCGCGCCTAACTATGATGGAGGTGATGAGCTGTGACACTCATCACCTTCCTCAAATCATGAACGTGTGCCTGACAACCACCTCCGTTCTATATACGATTGAATGAGTATCTCTTAGATTCCTTAATCAGAATCTCCGTGGTATAAGCTAGAACTGATGGCAGCATTCATGAGAATCCGGAAAGTCTAAACCTTGTCTGTGGTATTCCGAGTAGGATTCAAGGATTGAATGACTGTGACGAGCTTCAAACTCCTGAAGGCTGGGCGTTAGTGACAGACGCAAAAGGATAGTAAATCCTATTCCAACCGGATCGAGAACCAACCGGTGATTAGCCGTGCTGTGACAGAGCACGTGAGCGTAGTTTTCACTGGAAGGATGGAAGGTAGCCATTGACAACGGTGATCCACCAACACACAACTTGCCATAGGAGGACGTGCGTGCGTGAATCAGAAGACAGAGGAAATCAGAGATTCAGAAGACAAAGCATCTCCAAAACTCCAACATATTCTCCATCACTGCACAACAAGTAACCTTTAATTTATGCTCTCTTGGTTATTCACAATTCAACTGATAAACATAATTGACTTCCTGACTAAGATTTACAAGATAACCATAGATTGCTTCAACCCAACAATCTCCGTGGGATTCGACCCTTACTCACGTAAGGTATTACTTGGACGACCCAGTGCACTTGCTGGTTAGTGGTACGAGTTGTGAAAAGTGTGATTCACAATTCGTGCACCATGGGCAATATAGAACGCCCAATGAAGTCCAGCCATCCTCTGGCGACTGGTTTGAGATCTTCTCTCTTGAGTTGATTTGGGACACCCTTGCTGTAGGTGGTCCACTTGGCTCCAGGGATCCATATATCCTCTAGAATCTTATCCAGGCCCTTGTTTGTTCTCATCATTCTCCTATTGAAGGAGTCTGGGTCATCTTTCAGTCGAGGTAGCTTAAAGATCTCCCTGATTTTGTCAGGGTGGATGTGAACAATCTTCTCTCTGACCACAGTTCGATAGTCATAGAGGGCAGTTCCAGATATTCTCTGCCTGTCTGTTTGCCACAGATTAGCGTAGAACTCCTGAACCATATTCCTTCCCACTTTTGTTTCAGGATTAGCTAGGACTTCCCAGTTCTTGTTTCGAATCTGCTCTTGGATCTCCGGATATTCATCTTCTTTTAGATCGAACTTGACTTCCGGGATCACTAATCTTAGACCCATTATTTTGTAGTAATGGTCTGAATGTTCTTTGGTTAAGAACTTCCCTTGATTCCAAAGTGGTTTTGGAATACTCTCTTTCTTGCCTCTTGGAGTGGGTTGTTTTCCTTTAGGAGCCATGATCTTAGTGGGTATAGTTTAGTGATCACAGATAAACACACCAAACTTAGAGGTTTGCTTGTCCTCAAGCAAAAGAAAAGAAAGAAGAGGGATAGAAGGAGAGCTAGTGTCGAATGGTGGATGAGAGGAGGGAGGCCGAATGTGGATTTAAAAGGGAGGGGGGTGGGTTTTCGAAAATTTTAAAAAGATAAGATAGAAGATATGATTTATAAAAAATAAGTATGATATGAAAAGATGTGATTTAAAATTGAAAAGATATGAAAGATATTTGAAAAAGATAAATTTGGATTTTGAAAAAGATAATGTGGAGATTTGAAAAAGATATTGATGAGTTGAAAAGATTTTAGAAGAAAAAGAGATAGATTTATTTTGGAAAATTTGAAAAAGAGTTGGATTGGATTGAAAAAGAATTTGTGTTTATGGATTAAGATACATTTGATATTTTTAAAGTAGGATTTTTAGAAATTAGGGTTTTTAGAAATTAGGGTTTGTAACATGTTTATGCAAGAAATCATGAATTGAAACATGAAAATTAAAATTAAAATAAAAAAATGTGAAATAAAAACGAATTTACCTCCTCCCCACCATCCTGGCGTTAAACGCCCAAATGCTACATGTTTTGGGCATTTAACGCCCAAATGCTGCTTCTCCTGGGCGTTCAACGCCCAGCTGTTGCTTCTTTCTGGCGTTGAACGCCAGAAACTCCTTTGTCACTGGGCGTTTTTCTGAACGCCCAGGATGCTGTCAATCTGGCGTTAAACGCCCAGAAGCTGTTTCTTTCTGGCATTTAACGCCCAGATGGCTATCATTACTGGCGTTAAATGCCCAGTAGATGCTCCTTTTGGGCGTTTAACGCCCAGTTGTGCCTCTTACTGGCGTTTTCTTGCCAGTGAGCTCTTTTTCTCTGTTTTGTGTGCTGAATCCTTTTGTAACCCTGTGAACCTATGCAATTGACTCTTTACCTTATTAATAGTGAACTTTATATAAACAAATAAAATCAAGAATAGGGCAAAACAACAGAAAAAGTTTTCCCAATGGCTGGGTTGCCTCCCAGCAAGCGCTTCTTTATTGTCTTTAGCTGGACCTTGCTGAGCTTTTAATCTAGTCTCAGCCTTGAGCACTCTTGCTCAGCATTACCTTCAAGATAGTGTTTGATTCTCTGTCTATTAACAATGAACTTCTTATCAGAATCAATGTCTTGAAGCTCCACATAACCATATGGTGATACACTTGTAATCACATATGGTCCCCTCCACCGGGATTTCAGTTTCCCAGGGAATAACCTGAGCCTAGAGTTAAACAACAGAACCTTTTGTCCTAGTTCAAAGACTCTTGATGACAGCTTTCTGTCATGCCATCTTTTTGATGTTTCCTTATAAAGCTTGGCATTTTTGAAAGCAGTGAGTCTAAATTCCTCTAGCTCATTTAGCTGGAGCAATCTTTTTTCTCCGGCTAATTTGGCATCAAAGTTCAGGAATCTGGTTGCCCAGTAGGCCTTATGTTCCAGTTCCACGGGTAGATGACAGACTTTACCATGTACAAGCTGGTATGGAGAGGTCCCTATAGGAGTTTTGAATGTTGTTCTATAAGCCCACAGAGCATCATCCAAGCCTCTTGCCCAATCCTTTCTACGGGTACTTACAGTCCGTTCCAGGATTCTTTTTAGTTCTCTATTAGAAACTTCAGCTTGCCCATTTGTCTGTGGATGATATGGAGTGGCCACCTTGTGGCTAATCCCATACCGGACCATGGCAGAGTAAAGCTGTTTGTTGCAGAAGTGAGTGCCCCCATCACTGATTATTACTCTAGGGACACCAAACCTGCTGAAGATATGTTTCTGGAGGAACTTCAGCACTGTCTTAGTGTCATTAGTGGGTGTGGCAATGGCCTCTACCCATTTTGATACATAATCGACTGCCACCAGAATATAAGTGTTTGAGTATGATGGTGGGAAAGGTCCCATGAAGTCAATTCCCCATACATCAAACAACTCAATCTCCAAGATCCCTTGTTGAGGCATGGCGTAATCACGAGGCAGATTACCAGCTCTTTGGCAGCTGTCACAGTTATGTACAAACTCTCGAGAATCTCTATATAGGGTAGGCCAGTAGAAGCCACATTGGAGGACCTTGGTGGCTGTTCGCTCACCTCCGAAACGGCCTCCATATTGTGATCCATGGCAATGCCATAAGATCTTCTGTGCTTTTTCTCTAGGTACACACCTATGGATTATTCCGTCTGCACATCTCTTAAAGAGATAGGGTTCATCCCACAAGTAGTACTTTGCATCAGTAATTAATTTTTTCTTTTGTTGCCTGCTGTACTCCTTGGGTATGAACTTTGCAGCTTTATAGTTTGCAATGTCTGCAAACCATGGTGTTTCCTGAATGGCAAACAAATGCTCATCCGGAAAGGTTTCAGAGATCTCAAAAGAAGGGGGGACGCCCCTTCTATTGGCTCTATCCGGGACAGATGATCAGCCACTTGGTTCTCTGTCCCTTTTCTGTCTCTTATTTCTATATCAAACTCTTGCAGAAGCAACACCCATCTTATGATCCTGGGTTTTGAATCCTGCTTTGTGAGTAGATATTTAAGAGCAGCATGGCCAGTATACACAATCACTTTTGATCCTACTAAGTATGATCTAAACTTGTCAATGGCATAAACCACTGCAAGCAACTCTTTTTCTGTGGTTGTGTAATTTTTCTGGGCATCATTTAAAACATGGCTAGCATAATAAATGACATGCAGAAGCTTGTCATGCCTCTGCCCCAGTACTGCACCAATGGCGTGGTCACTGGCATCACATATTAGTTCAAATGGTAATGTCCAGTCTGGTGCAGAAATAACTGGTGCTGTGACCAGCTTAGCTTTCAGAGTCTCAAATGCTTGCAGGCACTCTGTGTCAAACACAAATGGCGTGTCAGCAGCCAGCAGATTACTCAGGGGTTTTGCAATTTTTGAAAAATCCTTTATAAACCTCCTGTAGAATCCTGCATGTCCCAGAAAGCTTCTGATTGCCTTAACATTAGCAGGTGGTGGTAATTTTTCAATTACTTCTACTTTAGCTTGATCCACCTCTATTCCTTTGCTTGAAAATTTATGCCCAAGGACAATCCCTTCAGTTACCATAAAGTGAAAATTTTCCTAGTTTAAAACTAGGTTGGTCTCTTGGCATATTTTCAGAATAAGTGCTAAATGGTTAAGGCAGGAGCTGAATGAGTCTCGAAATACTGAAAAGCCATCCATGAAGACTTCCAAAAATTTCTCTACCATATCAGAGAAGATAGAGAGCGTGCACCTCTGAAAGGTTGCAGGTGCATTACACAGACCAAAAGGCATCCTTCTATAAGCAAACATTCCAGAAGGACATGTAAATGCTGTTTTCTCTTGGTCCTGAGGATCTACTGCAATTTGGTTATAACCTGAATAGCCATCCAAAAAGTAGTAGTATTCATGACCTGCTAGTCTCTCTAGCATCTGGTCTATGAATGGTAAAGGAAAATGATCCTTTCTGGTGGTTGTATTGAGCCTTCTGTAGTCAATACACATGCGCCACCCTGTAACTGTTCTTGTAGGAACCAATTCATTCTTTTCATTATGAACCACTGTCATACCCCCCTTTTTGGGGACAACTTGAACAGGGCTCACCCAGGGGCTATCAGAAATAGGATAAACAATCCCAGCCTCTAGTAACTTGGTGACCTCCTTCTGCACCACTTCCTTCATGGTTGGATTTAGCCGCCTCTGTGGTTGAACCACTGGCTTAGCATCATCCTCCAATAGGATTTTGTGCATGCATCTAGCTGGGCTTATGCCCTTAAGGTCATTTATGGACCACCCAAGAGCTGTCTTGTGTGTCCTTAGCACTTGAATTAGTGCTTCCTCTTCTAGTGGATTTAAAGCAGAGCTTATGATCACTGGAAAAGTGTCACCTTCTCCCAGAAATGCATATTTCAGGGATAATGGTAATGGCTTAAGCTCAGGTTTAGGAGGTGTTTCCTCTTCCTGAGGAATTTTCAGAAGTTCTTTTAATTCTTCTGAATCCTCCAAATCAGGCTGAACATCTTTAAAGATGTCTTCCAGCTTTGATTCGAGACTCTCAGCCATGTTGATCTCCTCTACCAAAGAGTCAATAAGATCAACTTTCATGCAGTCTTTGGGTGTGTCTGGATGCTGCATGGCTTTGACAGCATTTAACTTGAACTCATTCTCATTGACCCTCAGGGTTACTTCCCCCTTTTGGACATCAATGAGAGTTCGTCCAATTACTAGGAAAGGTCTTCCTAGAATGAGAGTAGCACTCTTGTGCTCTTCCATTTCCAGCACCACAAAGTCAGTGGGAAAGGCGAATGGCCCAACCCTGACAATCATATCTTCAATCACGCCTGATGGGTATTTAATGGAGCCATCAGCAAGTTGGAGACATATCCGGGTTGGTTTGACTTCTTCAGTTAAACCAAGCTTTCTGATAGTGGATGCAGGTATTAGATTGATGCTTGCTCCAAGATCACATAAAGCTGTCTTGGTGCAATTACCCTCTAGTGTGCATGGTATCAGGAAGCTCCCGGGATCCTTAAGCTTTTCTGGGAAGCTTTTCAGAATGACTGCACTACATTCTTCAGTCAGGAGAACTCTTTCAGTTTCTCTCCAATCCTTCTTATGACTCAAGATCTCTTTCATGAACTTGGCATAAGAAGGTATTTGCTCAAGTGCCTCTGCAAACGAAATCTTTATTTCAAGAGTCCGAAGATAGTCTACAAAGCAAGCAAATTGCTTATCCTGCTCCTCTTTATGAAGTTTTTGAGGATAAGGCATCTTGGCTTTGTATTCCTCAACCTTAGTTCCTGCCGGTTTACTTCCTACAGAGGTGGTTGGAGAAGCCTTTTTAGAGGGGTTGTTATCAGCACTTGTGTGTGTCTGATCCCTCACTGGCATTTGATTGCCAGAGTCAGAAGCTGGAGTGGCATTGGACGCCAACTCCTTACTTGTTCCTAGAGTTTGAACGCCAGAACTGAGCTTTCATTGGGTGTTTGACGCCAAATCATTGCTTGTTTATGGCGTTTGAACGCCAGAGTTATTCTTCTCTGGGCTCTTACTGTTCTCAGAGGGATCGTGAATAGCAGTTTGTTCATTTCTTGGCTTCCTGCTGCCTTGAAGTGAGGTATTTAATGTTCTTCCACTTCTTAATTGAACTGCTTGGCATTCTTCTGTTATTTGTTTTGATAACTGTTGTTCTGTTTGCCTCAATTGTACTTCCATGTTTATATTAGCCCTTCTTGTATCTTGTAATATCTCTTTGAATACGGCCAGCTGTTTTGTTAGAAAATCTAATTGCTGATTAAATCCAGTAAGTTGTTCTGCAGGACTGAGTTCAGCAGTTACTGTTTTAGCCTCTTCTTTCATGGAAGATTCACTGCTTAGGTATAGATGCTGATTTCTGGCAACTGTATCAATGAGCTCTTGAGCTTCTTCAATTGTCTTTCTCATATGTATAGACCCACCAGCTGAGTGGTCTAGAGAAGTCTGAGCTTTCTCTGTAAGCCCATAATAGAAAATGTCTAACTGCACCCATTCTAAAAACATTTCAGAGGGGTATTTTCTTAGCATCTCTCTGTATCTCTCCCAAGCATCATAAAGAGATTCATTATCTCCTTGTTTAAAGCCTTGGATGTCCAGCCTTAGCTGTGTCATCCGTTTGGGAGGGAAGTATTGATTCAGGAATTTTTCTGACAGTTGCTTCCATGTCTTTATGCTAGCTTTAGGTTGGTTATTTAACCACCTCTTAGCTTGATCTTTTACAGCAAATGGAAACAGTAATAGTCTGTAGACATCCTGATCTACTTCTTTATCATGTACTGTGTCAGCAATCTGTAAAAACTGTGCCAAAAAGTCTGTAAGTTCTTCCTGAGGAAGACCGAAATACTGGCAACTTTGCTACACCATGATAATGAGCTGAGGATTCAACTCAAAGCTACTGACTCCAATGGAGGGTATACAGATACTACTCCCATATGAAGCAGTAGTGGGGTTGGCATATGACCCCAGAGTCCTTCTGGACTGTTCATTTCCTTAGATCCATGATGGAGAAAGGGAGATAATGTAAAATAGAGAAAAAAATATTTTTATTTATTTATTTATTTATTTCGAAAATAAAATAAATTATAATAAAATAAATAAAAATGGGTGAAAATTTTTGAAAAATGAAGAGAGAGAAAGAAAAAAATTGTTAGGAAGTTTTGAAAAAGATATGATTGAAAGGATTTGATTGGAAAAGATATGATTTGAAAAAGATATGATTTTTAAATTTGATGACCTATTTAATGCTAATTTTTCGAAAATTATGAGTGGAGTGAAGAAAAGATAAATATATATATATATTTTAAAATTTATGATGAAAGAGAAAAACACACAACTTAAAATTTTTAGATCTAATGCTCCTTGTTTTCGAAAATTTTGGAGGGAAAATACCAAGGAACACCAAACTTTAAAATTTTAAGATCAAAACACAAGGAAGACTCAAGAACACTTTGAAGAATCACAAGAACAACAAGAACATGAAGGTAGAACACCAAACTTAAAATTTTTAGAAGACCAAAATAAAATTTTCAAAATCCAAAGAAAAATCAACAAGAAAACACCAAACTTAAAGTTTGGCACAAGATTTAATCAAATAAAAATTATTTTTAAAAAAAAAAGAATTTAAAAAGAAGATACCCAATTACCAAGAACATAGACCAACGCTCTAGCCAATTGGGCAGTAAATGTAACACTTGTTTTGAAGAAGTATTTTTAAATAACTAAGAATGAGTTTTTTTTGAAAACTAATGTTTTGAAAAGGCACAAGAAAAACAAGAAAAGAGACAGAACAAGAAAAACAAAGATCAAACAAGAAAAACAAACAAGAACAACTTGAAGACGAAGAAAGAACAAGGAACACGAATTTCAAAAATTTTAAAAGAATATAAAAACATGCAATTGACACCAAACTTAAAATATGAAACTAAACTCAAACAGAAAAACTCAATTATCAGTTTATAAAATTTTCGAAAAAAATTTAAAAAGAGAAAATAAGGATTTTAAAAGAAAAATTTTTCCTAATCTAAGCAACAAAATAAACCGTCAGTTGTCCAAACTCGAACAATCCCCAGCAACGGCGCCAAAAACTTGGTGCACAAATTATGAATCACACTTTTCACAACTCGTACCACTAACCAGCAAGTGCACTGGGTCGTCCAAGTAATACCTTACGTGAGTAAGGGTCGATCCCACAGAGATTGTTGGTTTGAAGCAAGCTATGGTTATCTTGCAACTCTTAGTCAGGATATTAATTTATGGTTATCAGTTGACTTGCAAATGAACAAGAGAGCATGAATTAAAGGTTACTTATTATGCAGTAATGGAGAATATCTTGGGGTATTGGAAATACTTTGTCTTCTGAATTTCAGCTTTTCTCTTGTATTCCTGTTCCCCCATGCATGCAAAAATGCAAAGTTCCTTCCATGGCAAGATGTGTGTTGGTGGATCACCGTTGTTAATGGCTACCATCCGTCCTCTCAGTGAAAAGGGTCCACGTGCGCTGTCACTACACGGCTAATCATCTGTCGGTTCCCACTCATGCTGGAATAGGATCCATTGATCCTTTTGCGTCTGTCACTACGCCCAACACTCGCGAGTTTGAAGCTCGTCACAGCCATCCAATCCCAGAATCCTACTCGGAGTACCACAGACAAGGTTTAGACTTTCTGGATTCTCATGAATGCCGCCATCAATCTAGCTTATACCACAAAGATTCTGATTAAGGAATCTAAGAGATACTCATTCAATCTGATGTAGAATGGAGGTGGTTGTCAGACACACGTTCATGGATTGAGGAAGGTAATGAGTGTCACGGATCATCACCTTCTCTATAATTAAGCGCGAATAAATATCTTAGATAGAAACACGCATGTTTGAATGGAAAACAGAAATAGTTGCATTAATTCATCGAAACACAGCAGAGCTCCTCACCCCCAACAATGGAGTTTAGAGATTCATGCCGTCAGAGATTACAAAGTTCAGATCTAAAATGTCATGAGATACAAAATAAATCTCTAAAAGTTGTTTAAATACTAAACTAGTAACCTAGGTTTACAAAAAATGAGTAAACTATGATAGATAGTGCAGAAATCCACTTCTGGGGCCCACTTGGTGTGTGCTGGGACTGAGACTTAAGCTTCTCACGTGCCTGGGCTGTTTTGAGCATTCAACGCCAGGTTGTAACCTATTTCTGGCGTTGAACTCCAACTTGTAACCTGTTTCTGGCGCTGGACGCCAGACTGCAACATGGAACTGGCGTTGAACGCCAGTTTATGTCATCTATCCTTGAACAAAGTATGGACTATTATATATTGCTGGAAAGCCCTGGATGTCTACTTTCCAACGCAATTAGAAGCGCGCCAATTGGACTCCTATAGCTCCTGAAAATCCATTCCGAGTGCAGAGAGGTCAGAATCCAACAGCATCAGCAGTCCTTTTTCAGCCCGAATCAGATTTTTGCTCAGCTCCCTCAATTTCAGCCAGAAAATACCTGAAATTACAGAAAAATTCACAAACTCATATTAAAGTCCAGAAATATGAATTTTTTCTAGAAACTAATGAAAATATACTAAAAACTTAACTAAAACATCCTAAAAACTACAGGAAATTAACCCCAAAAAGCGTATAAAATATCTGCTCATCATGCATCTTTCCTTCTTCCTTCTCAATTTTTGCAACCGATTCAGGTAATCTTTGATCCTCTCTCTTTTCTGCTTCATTGTTATCCTGTTTGTTGCTTGTGTCTGCTTTGTGTTCTTGCTGTCTTGTTTGATTTTTGTTGGTAGATGACTTTTTAGTGCCAAGTAGATGTCTTAGGGGAGGGGTACCATTCCAAGTTAGGCTTTTAGGTAGCTTGCATGATAGATAACTTTAGCCATGCTTGATCTTAACTGTTGAATAGGATGGACATAGTTTCTGGGTTTTTCCTGAACTCCCGACCTCATAGACTAATGGAGTGGTACCCCCACTGTAGGTATGCCTCGCATCGTTTTCCGAGCTTTTGCTTTCGCCGTGAACTATGACCCCTACGCTTGGGTGACCTCCAATGTGAAGGACTCACCGAATCAGATGGATCTGGAGGAGTTGACGGAGTTTCGGCAAGCCGGGTATCTGTGCGAGGGGACAGATGAGGAGGCCAATTATGAGTCCTTTGTTCCTGCCCCCAATGAGCGGTTGTATGAGATTAATTTTCGCTCCCCCCGGGTTACCGACTGGATTTGGTTTTACAAAGCCATGTTCACCCAGGTTGGCGTTCGCATACCATTTTCTGATTTTCAGATGTCGCTTCTTAATTGGATACCCCTTTCGCCATCGCAGCTTCATCCGAACAGCTGAGCTTCTATCCGCTGTTTCGAGATGATTTGTGAATATCTCGAGCTTCCGGTGTCAGTGGATGTCTTTCTCTTCTTCTTCAACCTTACAAACCCTTCCTGATAAGGGAAAGCGAGGAAAGGGTTCCTGTCTTTCCGATCTGCTCAAGGTCGGAGGGTATTTGGCCTGTTCGAGGACTCCTATCATGGGTTCAAAGACAAGTACTTCAAAGTTCATCCCGTCAAAGGTCGCCATCCTTTTTGGTTGTCGCTAGAGGGGGAACGCCTCATCCCGACGTATTGGAGCTTCGGGGCGGGGTCTAACACCTTCATTAAGGTGACCTACAAGGGGATGTCCCCTGTAAATAAAAGAATTGCCGATGTGTTATTTGCGATTTTTGGAAAGAACCCTGTGAACCCCCACCTTCTTATGGGTGAACGGGAGGCCGCCAGGAATTATATTTGTGAGATGTTTTGTCTTGTACTTTTGCCTCGTTTTTTATTTAATTTTCTCTTGCCGACTTCTCGACTAACGCATTTGTTTCTCTATTGTAGTGGAGATGTCTGCTTCGGTAACCGGGCTCGAAAGTTTAGTCAAGACCTTCTTGGAGGATAGCGACGAGGAGAAGGCTGACGAGAAGGATGCCGGGAAGTCGAAAGGCCCTACCGAGGAGAAGGAGAATCAAGCCGTACCTTCTCCTCGGGACGCCGAGATGTCCGATAAGAACTCTGTCGGGGCGCGAACTTCTCCCGTTCTCGAAGAGACAGCCGTTGTTGGGCACTCGTCATCTTCTCGTCAGGAGGATGATGATTTGCAGCTCATCCCTACTCCTAAGAGGCAAAGGGCATCCTCCAGCCCGGAAGGAACCCTTACCGTGATGGAGAGGAATTTTGACGCTGCCACCTTCCTTGACTCCCAGCTGATCCCTGGCACGGAGGACCACTTCCATGGCACCGAATTGGCGGGCCAGGCAAGGTGGATGTATCGTACTTTGCTCCGTGGAGTTGTGATAGCTCGGAAAGCCGAGTTCGAGCTGTTGGGGATGCAGGCGCTTCGAAGGAAACTTGAGTCTTCTGCCAAGGCGAACAACAATTTCAAAGTTTAAGTCGAGTCGCTCCAGGGGCAGCTGTCCGAGGCAGGGGAGAAGCTCAAGGCTGCTGAGGAGAAAGCTGCCTCTGCTGAGGAGAAGTTGAAAGCCTCCGATGAGACCGTATCTCGTTTGGTCGAGCGGGAGATGACCCTTGAGAGCCAGTTGAATGCCGCGCAAGGTCGGGTGGCGGCTTTGGAGAAGGAACGTGACCAGGCCATTTCGTCGGCTAGAGCTTCTCAAGCCGAGGTTGAAGAGCTTAAGAGGAAGCACAAGGTGACTAAAGAGCAAGGAAAGAACGCGATATTCATGACTGAGGAGGCTCTCAAGGCTCAGGTGAAGATCGTGGTTCCGGACTTCGACACGTCGGCTATTGGGGCTTTCAAAACGATTCAGGATGGCAAGATTGTTGATATGCCCCGAAAGTGAACTCTTGTAACTTGTGTATGGTTTTGTAAAATACTTTGTTGCAACCGTTAAGACGTTTGTTACTCTTTAATGGTTGCTTGGTCGGCTTCTAGTTATTGCCTCTATCTTGTTTGTTTAGTGGCGTTTATGTTTTGTTACCGTTTTTCTAGTGTGGACTTATTGCTTGTGTTCGTTTTGCCGTTTACGTTGGTAACGTGGTTGAAACCGTCTTGGTCATATTATCACGGCCGTTAATTATGGCTATGATCCGACTGGCTCCCGGGGTGATCAGTCCCGGGTTGCCGTTGAAGAATGCGATTGTGTGGGATACGTATTGGGGAGTAGTAGATGGAAGAATTCAGACAAGTAAAAATTAGTCGTTAGCTAAACAAATTCATGAACATGGTAGGCATTTGATAAAAGTAAATCATTGGACATTATCATTTGATAAAAGTAAACATCCATCTAGCTCGTCAGGTCGCTTGGCCGGTGTGCCCAAGCTATGAATAGAACCTTCTCAGGTTACCTGCATTCCATGTTCTCGGGATTTCTTTGCCGTCGAGTCTTTCCAGCTTGTAGGCACCTTTGCCAAGCACTTCTTTGATTCTGTAGGGGCCTTCCTAGTTTGTTGCCAGCTTTCCTTCTCCCGGGGCCAGTTGCCCGACGTCGTTGCGCCGCAGGACAAGGTCCCTTTCCTCAAATTCCCTCCTGAGGACCTTGGTGTTGTAGCGTAGGGCTATTCTTTGTTTTAGTGCTATCTCTGATAAGTGGGCCATCTCTCTGACCTCGTCTACTAGATCTTTGTCCACTACTTCTACTCCTGCGAGAAGTAACCGCGGGCTCGGCTCGCCGATCTCGACGGGTATCACCGCATCGACTCCGTATGTTAGGTGAAAGGGTGTTTCTCCTGTGGAACTTTGCTCGGTTGTTCGGTAGGACCAAAGGACTGAGGCGAGCTCGTCGGCCCATGCGCCTTTTTTGCTATCTAGACGCTTCTTGAGACCTAATAAGATAACCTTATTTGCGGACTCTACTTGTCCATTTGTCTGGGGATGCTCAACCGAGGAGAACTTCTGTTTTATACCCAAGCCGATGAGAAATTCTGCAAACTTCTTGTCAGTGAACTGTGTTCCATTATCCGATATGACAATCTTCGGGATGCCGAATCAGGTTACCACCTGCCTCCACAGGAACTTTCTACAATTGGATGAGGATATGCTGGCCAATGGTTCAACCTCTATCCATTTGGTGTAATATTCGATGGCAACTATGAGATACTTGACTTGTCCTGGGCCGACCGGGAAGGGTCCTAAGAGGTCGATTCCCCATTGTGCGAAAGGTCGGGTAGACGTCAGTAGGCTCAGCTCGAAAGCTGGAGCTTTGTGGAAGTTGGCATTCTGTTGACACTTCGCACATTTTTTTACAAATTCTCTGGAGTCATTCATCATTGTTGGCCAGTAGTATCCAGCTCGGATAAGCTTTCTTGCTAGGGAATTGCCCCCGATGTGATGGCCGCAGCACCCCTCATGGACTTCTCTGAGTACGTAGTCCGTCTGGTCGGGGTGTAGGCACTTCAGCAAAGGTTGGCTGAGTCCCTTTTTGAATAGCTGGTCTTGTATGACCGTGTATTTGGCGGCTTCTCTTCTTAACGCTTTGGCTTCCTTCTCGTCCTCAGGGAGTTTGCCGATTTCCAGGAAGTCAGTGATGGGGTCCATCCAAGAAGGGCTTATTTTGGTCAGGTGGAGGGCAACTGCCGGCTCTTTCGTGATGCCTTGGAAGAGGGAGCGGTTGCCGATTCCAGGTTTTGTGCTCGCTAGCTTGGATAGGAGGTCTGCCCGTGCGTTCCTCTCCCTTGGAACGTGTTGGATCATGACCTCTTCAAATTGTTTGCTCAGCTCCTTGACCCTCTCTAAGTATTTCTGTAGCAGTGAGTCTCTGGCTTGGTAGCTTCCATTCACTTGCGAAATGACGACTTGCGAGTCACTGCATACTTCCAGCCTCGTGGCCCCAACTTCTTGAGCTAGAACCAAACCCCCCAAGAGAGCTTCGTATTCTGCTTGGTTGTTCGATACGGGGAACTCAAACTTAACTGATTATTCGTAGATGACTCCGGCCGGGCTTTCTAAGATGATCCCGGTGCCCCTAGACGTCTGGTTGGAGGCTCCGTCCACATGGATCTTCCACCGTGTGTCCGTGTCCTCGGTTGGATTCCCAGTTACTTCTACTAGGAAGTCTGCCATTGCTTGCGCCTTAATCGCTTGTCGGGCTCATAGCCTAGGTCGTATTGGGATAGTTCGATGGCCCATGTCATCATCCTTCCCGCCAAATCAGGTTTTTGGAGCACCTGACGAATCCCCTGATCCGTCCTCACGACCACCTGGTGACTCTGGAAGTACTGTCGTAGTCCGTGGGAGGAGACCAGGAGTGCTAGTGCCAGCTTTTCCAGCTTGCTGTATCTAAGTTCCGTCCCTTGCAGTGCTATACTCACAAAGTAGATTGGTTGCTGGGCCTTCCCTTCTTCGCGCACCAACACCGCTGCAAGCGCCCCTTCCGTTATGGCTAGGTACAGATAGAGTGGTTCTCCGGCTTTGGGCTTCTCGAGTACTGGGGGTGCTGCTAGAATCTCTTTGAAGTGGTTGAAAGTTTCTTCGCACGCAGGGGTCCACTCAAACGCTATTCCCTTCTTCATCAAAGCGAAAAAGGGTAGGGCCTTTGCTGCCGATGCACCGAGGAAACGGGACAACGCTGTGAGCCTTCCCGTCAGCCGCTGAACGTCTTTGATGCAGCCCAGACTCCTCATCTGGAGTATTGCTTGGCACTTTTTAGGGTTGGCCTCCACTCCCCTCTGGGTTATCATGAATCCCAGGAACTTTCCGGCCTCCATGGCAAAGGCACACTTAAGCGGGTTGAGCCTCATGCCGTGTTGTCGGAGGGATGCGAACACGTTCTCCAGGTCGCTTATGAGATCGTCAGGGCGGGTGGTCTTTGCGAGGATATCATCCACGTAAACTTCCACCGTCTTGCCGATGAGGTTGCTGAATATTTTGTTCATCAGTCTCTGGTATGTTGCCCCCGCATTCTTCAGGCCAAACGGCATCACCCTGTAGCAGTAGGTCCCCCTGGCGTTATGAACGCTGTTTTATCCTCGTCTGGCCGGTGCATCAGTATCTGATTGTAGCCGGAATAGGCATCCATGAAACTCAGATACCGGTATCCCGCAGCCGCGTTAACGAGTGCGTCAATGTTGGGAAGGGGGTAGCAGTCCTTAGGGCATGTTTTATTGAGATCGGAGTAGTCCACACACATTCTCCATTTCCCATTGTGCTTTTTTACCAGGACCATGTTTGATAGCCAGGTCGAATAGTCCAGCTCCTGGATGAACCCTGCTTCGAGGAGGCCGGTCGTCTGTCTGGCCACTTCCTCTGCTCTTTCCTGAGACATTTTTCTCCTCCTTTGGGCCACTGGTTTGGCTTCCGGTCTGATGGCTAGGTGGTGCGACATGAGACCGGAGTCTATGCCCGGCATGTCGGCAGGTGTCCAGGCAAACAAATCGCCATTGGCTCTGATCATTTCCATCAAATGTTCTTTTAACTCATGGGGGAGGTTCCTATTCACGAATGTGAATTTTTCCTCTGAGTTCCCGACCCTAAACTTCTCCAGGTCCCCTTCGGGTTCGGGTCTTAGTTTGTCATCGACTCTGGCATCCAAGTCGGCGAGAAATATTCCCGATGCCTCTTTAGACTTTTTTCTTAATGAGAGACTGGCGTTGTCACAAGCGACTGCCATTTCCAGGTCTCCTCTCACAGATCCAACTGACCCTTCTTCAGTTATGAACTTCATTACTAACATCCTCGTGCTGATGACTCCTCCTAGATCGTTGATTGTCTTTCTCCCCAGGATGATGTTGTAGGCGGTGGAGTCCCGTAGGATCACAAATTCGGCCATTACCGTTCTTCTCCCCTGGCCTTGTCCCAATGAGATCGGCAGGGTGATTATGCCATCCAGCTTGATGAAATGGTCGCCGAGCCCTACGACACCGTGCTGGTACGTCTGTAGGTCGGCGTCCCTTAGGCCCAAAGCATTGAACATATTGCGAAACATGATGCTCGAGTCTGCCCCCATATCTACAAGGATTTATTTGACGAGACCGGTTCCTACTCTGGCCGTTATGACCATGGGAGGACTCTCTCCGATCTCGTCGAACCATTGATCCTCCGGGCCGAACGAAATGGGTGGGAGCTTCCTAGTGCTTCGCGTAGAGGATGAGGAGACCGCCAGGACTTTGGCATCTTTCCTGTGTGCCGACCTTGACCTAGGTGCTGTATTCCTAGCTGTTACCACGTTCACTATGGTGAGGCCCCGGTCGTCGTCCTCCGGTTCTTTGCGTCGCTTCGGTGCCTGAGTCCTATCCTCACCGTCGTGGTCGCGATTTCGTCGCCTCGGCTCCCTAATGAGGTGGGAAAATTCGGCTAGCTTTCCATCCCTGATGGCCTGCTCCAGTGCATCCTTTAGATCGAAGCAGTCTTGGGTTTTATGCCCATAGCCCTTGTGATAATCACAGTAGAGGCTTCGGTTTCCCCCTGTTCGTTCCTTCAGTGGTCGGGGCTTCGACAAGATCCCCTTTTCGGCAATTTGTTGGTAAACTTCCATGATCGGCGTGGTGAGGGGAGTGTAGTTGGTGAACTTCCCAACACGAGGAAATGGTCTGGGTGCCTTGCTCTGGCCGCCGTCTCTGGCGTGTTCCTTTTGTCCTTCTATGCTTCCGCGGTGCCGGTCTTGGTTGTGAGAGGGCTGCCGTTTGTTGGCGGCTACGACTCGGCTCACTTCTTCGTCGTTGATGTACTCCTTGGCCACACATTGGATTTCCTGCATACTCCACACTGGTTTCGTGGTAAGGTGCTTTTTGAAGTCCTCGTTCAGGAGTCCGTTCGTCAGGCACAAGCTTGCGACTGAGTTCGTCAGCCCGTCGATTTCCAGGCACTCATCGTTGAATCTGTCTAGGTATTTCCTGGTCGACTCGTTGGGTCGCTGGGTCATCCCGATCAGGTTGATTGGGTAGTTCGCCTTTGCAATTCTGGTCGTCAATTGGGCTAAGAAGGCATGGCTGATGTCCGCGAAGCCGGTCACCGAGCCCTGCGGGAGGTTATTGAACCACCGTATTACAGGTCCCGTCAGGGTGACCGGGAAGGCGCAGCACCTTACCTCGTCTCCCACTCCCTCAAGGTTCATTTTGGCCTCAAAGGCCGTGAGATGTTCCAGCGGGTCTTGCGTTCTGTCGTACCTCATGTCCGTTGGCTTGTTAAAGTGTTTTGGCAGCCGGACTTCGAGTATGGAACGATGAAATGGGGTCGCCCCCATTATCACGGGTCCCCATGTTCTCGTCGTTCTTCCTTCGTCGTCCTCCCGACGAGCGTCTTCGGTTCCTCGACCTGTAGTGTGCCGCCTTTCATGTCTGGCATAAATGACGTGGTCATGGCGTCTTATCGCGCGTCCTCTTTCCCCAGCTCTCTCGGATTCAGCCTGGGGGCTGGGCGTGCGTCTGGAGTGGCTTCTAGAGTGAGAGCGGGAATGGCTTTGTTCTGGGGTGTGCTGGTAGTGTTCCCTGTCTGCCAGTCGGCGTTCCAAGTCTTGCATCATGTGGCGCAGTTCTTGCATTATTCTGGCGTGGTTGTCGCCAGTTCCCCCGAAGGGGCGTCTCTCGTGAGATTGTGTTGGGTGTCTTGGAGGGGATCTTGTGCGCTGCTGGGAAGTAGTAGCGGCAGCGTCCCCTCCGGGCTCGGCCTCGCGGCCTGTTCCACTTTGGACCCCTACGAAGTCCATGGACGGTCTCCACAGACGGCGCCAATGTTCGGTAGATCGGGTACCGGACGGGTAGGATTGGTATCCTCTCCAAAGAAGGGGAAGTCGTCTGGTCGTACGTCTCCGGGTTGGGGATATGCGAGGTCCCGAGCCCTTCGAATACAGAAGGGGGGTGTCACCTGCAAAGACACTCCGACGCCCTAGTCAGTGAAGTGTGCAGGCGAGTAGAGAGTGAGTGGTATGTCACGTACCTTGGGGGAAGGGTAGGTCCTTTCCCATTTATACCGTGTCAGAGGTGGGCCCTACAGGGACATGCCCACCTTCTTCGAGGCCTCCCTTGCACAGCTGTGGCGAAGCTGCCAGGGACGCGTGTCAGGGACGCGTGTCCGGGTCGGAATCTGAGCATCTCACCCCCGACCGTTCAGGTCGGGTGTTGCTCGAGTCGGGCCGGCCCGTAAACTGCTTGGGCCAGGCCGTAATAGTACCAAAAGGTGCAGTGCCAATGCATGGATAGAACTCGTGAAATGAAAATAAACTCTAAATCACATGTGGTGCTCGCAAATGGAAGAGAAGCTTAGCTTTAGTCAACTCGTTTCTAACACACATGAAATGGAGGTTTAGTAGCTTGACGGCTGCATCTCCATGGTGATACATGCGAAATGGAAAAATTGCAATTGTATAGCCTGGAGTTGGTGGCGGGCCACGAAATGTGTAACTAAGGTATAATATCTACAAAATGCATGGCTGGTTCCAACTCATGCATACCGCATGTGAAATGGTATATTTTGCGTGTATTTCATGCGAAATTGGTTACTACACTACAAAAAATTTTGGTTAAAACGGCGATTTTTTGGGTATTTACGGCGGTTTGAATCGCTATTATTACCAAAAACGGCGGTTTTAGAAAGCGACATAATTCTGAACACCGTTCTGGTTATTACGGCGGTTTTCAGAAAACCGCCACAATTTTTTTGGTTAAAACGGTGGTTCAAACCACCGTTATTTTCAGGGTAAAAACGACATTTTTGATTGGTTAAAATGGCGTTTTTGAAACGTCATTTTTACCCTAACAAAGTGGCGTTTTTGTTGGTTAAAACGAAATTTTTGAATCGCCATTTTTACCGTAACAGTGAAATTTTTATTGGTTAAAATGGTATTTGAAACCGCTATTTTTACCGGGTTAAAATGGCGTTTTATGTTGTTTAAAATGGCAGTTACAAACCGCCCTTTTTACCGGATAAAAGTGACTTTTTTTTATCTTTTAAAAATGCAGTTTTTATTGTTGTTTTTATCGTGCTAAACAAATAATTTTTTTTATTAAAATTTCACAATAACAAAATCATAATCCATAGACAAAATATTATATAACTCAAAGTATTAAACATAATATATGATTTTTTTAGTATTACAAATCAAAAGTAATAACTCCTATACAAAGTATCAAACTAAGAAATATTGTTAGTTCTATTACATTGGGAGTTTTCCAAGAGATGCTCAAAAAGTTTGCTACCGGCCCTTCTAACATTTTCATTGTTCGTGTCCATGTCCGTGTGAATAAATATTACCTGAAAAAGAAAATTGAACGTTAGAAATAAATAGTTGCTCAAATAAATAGCAAACTACCAGCATTTTGAAGAATAGAAAACTAAACCAGCAGTCTCACAAGAAATATGCTATTTGATAAGAACTCATTATTTGACAAGAACTCTACTAACAATATTAATAATAAATCAAATACAACTAACTAGCTATCTCAAGAGAGATAAATACTAATAATTAGTACCTGGTCTTGGCTCAATTTGGCTCCCTTTGCTGAGAATATAGACCAAAAAGGATAAACACTCCAGTTTTAAATATTTGTAAACTCAGTTTATCAAACAAATCAAATAGTTTAGTATATTTTTATAGGAATGAAATCTTAATATATATTCTCCTTTTCAAAATATACTGAACTAAAAAAACTAATTAACAAATTTGGAAGTGGCAGGGAATATAATATTTCACATATGTAGATAAACCATCAGCCTCAGGAATGAAATCTTAATATATATTTAATCTCTTCAGCTAACTTCTCAACATGGCCGTACATGGAATAGTAACTAAACATGCCATACAATTTTAATCAGATTCATGTTAGTGCCAGGTCATAATACTATACATATAGTATGACTCACTTCCAATCACTGTTAGATTGGGTATTGCACCTACATAGTTTGTATTATAAATATATCCCCTAAATTAATATTTACTTATTCAGAATTATACTAATGCCAACCACTAAAGCATGAAGAGAGGGTTATGGTGGCACTAAATATCTATAACATAAGAAAGAGTAGATATTAATGACAAATATTTCAAACAATGGGTACGAACAAAATTTTTAAATCTGTATTCAAATAATGCCAGACTGGATCAACTCTGGTTCCAAATCCAACAGCAACCTCACAGTATTTTCAAGCTACATGGAGAATAAATATGTGTAAAAATCACCCTGCAATTAGAATACAGATAGAAGACCAAAAACAAAAAAACAAGAAAGCAATACTACTTGATAGATTCATACGATTTCAGTAACTTCCAGAATATATAATGTTTATCAGGGTAGAGTCGGTCTTTTCTCACATAACAATTTGAATAGTCATGTTTTATTCTAAATTTACTGAGGCAAACTGTACCAGTGTCATGTTTTAAGATCCCCACCTAAATCTGAATCAAGATCATATGAAAAACTAACTTCAATAAGAAAAGAGCATGACAAGTTGTTCAGGAATAGAAGAGAAAATTCATAAATATTATATCACATGGTAAATGCTGGAACAACTGTCATTCTTTGAAAGGTGACTCTTCAATGGAAATAATCTTAGTGACATGTATATTGAAATTTCAATAAACCTCTAAAATAATATAGCTTACCACCACCAATCAAACATGAGTAACCAATAAAAAGATTTAAATCAATATAATAGTCTCATACATGAAAGGGAAGAACATACTTTTAACTTTATATTCTCTCTAAAGTCCCAATATATTTGAGCATTTCTGATTTATGATTTATCTAATAAAAATAGGAGCATTATCTGTCTTATAACACCCAGCCACAACTGACTCATAAGAGCAATATCTTTTGGGACTTTTATCAAACAGAAAATGGAAATTGAAGAAAATTATTCTAAAATAAATTCATGGAAAAAACTTACTCTAAAATATTAAAAAATATACCACAAGAAAATGTAAAATTTAGGCTTCACTCACTTGTCTCTCAAACAAAGGCTTCAAAGCATGATTAGCTTGCAAATTAACTCCTTGTATAATACTATGCAAATGGGAGATTCCAGATCTTTTAGGGTCATCCTCAATTCTTCTTTGATGCAATATCTATATATTGGTTAGGGAGAAAAAAAAAAGGCCAGCATGTTTCAGTTCACCAAATAAAACTGAGGGAAAAAAAGAGTGCTTCTTATAAAATTGAATAACATGTTCCAAAAGTGTAGGGCTCTAACCACTTTGTATCTAATTGTGTATAGTGTATAGTGTGTATTCAAGATTTCAATTAAGTGGTACATATCTTTATGCATCAGCATGAATCAAGATCTCTTTAGACAATTCTTAGTTTGCCTCTCATAAAGAATCAGAGATCGTATAATAAGCCTCGATTTTATTACTGGCATTTCCTTAGCATACAACATTCTTTGTTATCACAATTTAAAGCTCGGTCCACTTGAAAATATTTCTTACCTTCCTTTCTATTTCTTCCTTGATCAACTTTTATTGTAAATTAGTCCAGTTTCGTCTCATTTCTGTGATAACTGAGTTCAGTTCGTCTTCCTTGATTTTTAGCAGCAACTCTGTTATCAGATGCATCGAACCACATCAGTACTCGAATCCATTGAGATTTATTCAAAAACCAAAGTGGATAGTAAAAATGAAATTAGCCTACCAATTTCCATGCATTTTTGCTGTGTTAGTTCCAATGAGTTTTTCAACCTCTCCTGTTGTAGTGAGTATCTCATCTCAATGTCTTGGAACCATCTTATGCAAACCTTAAGCCTTTTTATATAATCAATCATATTTTCACATCTTTCCTAAAAAAAATATCACTTAATGTTAACATATAAAATCAAGCAATAATTCAGGTAATAACATGTATCTTGTACATCAATTTACAAATGATAACCCCTTTGATCTGAAATCCAAATAAGCAATTGACACAATAGGTAATTATAATTATAATTATCAAATTAGCTCAATTAAATTTTACTAACTTTAGAATTGAATCTGTCTTTCCTTTTGGCTTTCTCATTTAAAAGTACTTTCACATCCTCTCTTGTGAACTCTATTATGCCATAGTCTTATCCAGCATTGCTTGGGTATTGCACCTACGTGGTTTGTATTGTAAATATATCTCCTAAATCAACATTTACCTATTTAGGATTATACTAATGCCAACCACTAAAGTATGAATAGAGGGTTATGGTGGCACTAAATATCTACAACATAAGAAAGAGTAGAGATTAATGCACCCCAACAAAGTGACAAATAGGGTTTAAGATCACAACCACAGGAAGGGACAAGAAAATAATACATATAAATAATATCAACAAAATAAAGCATTGCAATCTAGAAGTGCTTTCAAGGATATAAGAATATAGCATTGCATTCTCCGTGAATTTCTTGAAAAATAGAGCATTGGTAACTCGTGTTCACAAATAAATGTGATTTATAGTTAATGAAAACCAAGAAAGGCTTTGTGGAAGATCTTCTTAATCTTTTATTTCTTTCTTCAAGTAAATAACAAAATGTGAGCATGCAAGTCATGACATTGATGAAAAAAGAAAACAAAGAAAGCATGTCCTTGCTGGATTCACATTGGGAACTAAGCTAGTTTTGAATTTCAAAAATGCACAATGATGAACATGCATCTATAACAGAAAACAATAAGCACCAAAGAATCATCATCTATAACAGAAAACAAGTTCCACTCTTTTTCATCTATCTCAGGAAATTCATCAACCACATGGCAAGCATAACAATACTGAACCGAAATACAGTTAGAAAACAAGCAATTGAGAATGAACAAGAAGAGAAAGAGAATAAAAATAGAAATTGAGAATGAACAGAAACACACTACAAGCAATGTTGAGTGGATCGAAAAAGAAGAGAATGTAAAAGTGAGAACGTAGTACCGGCGCCGCTGGCGGAGGAGACCCATTAATGGAAAAGGTGCTTCGCTCAATCTCATAAGCTATGGCATAGTGACCAGATTTGGAAACGCGTCGATAGAGGAGGCGCCTTCACTCGAACGCAGAAGGTTAATGGAAGCAGCTGAAATGAGATGACTGGTGGTGACCATGGTGGCGACAAGCTTTAGGGTTTCAGATGAACTCACTCTCGTTCTCTTTTCCCTCTCCCTCCGATGTGTGATCTCAGATTATACCTAGAAGGAAAAGGAAAATTAACCAAGAGAATTATACTTAGAGACTATTGAGACGAAAGCTTCACAAAACTCAGATTCAACCAAGCAGGACCACCATTGAAGAGGAAAAAAATAAAGGCTCTGTAAAAGCTTAACAAATTAGAATTAAAAAAATTCAAGATCAACTAAGATGCACAAAACCAGATAGCAGAAGCTCCACCGAGGACAACAATGATGGTGTTGCTTGTGGTGACAAGGAGATGAACGACGGCGCAACGAACCCTCAAATGCTTGCTGTTGAGAGCGTCTGCACCTCCTAGTGCATACGCGCCTCTATGAACAATTGTACAAGTGCGCGCACGCACACAATCTGTTTCTCAGCAACATATAATTTTGTCATTTAAACATGGCTTCGAACTTCTAAACCTCTATTTTTACCCTCTAGAACCGTAGTAATGAGTTATAGTGGTATTGAAAGGGTTTGAATTAGGAAGGTGAGGTAACCTGAAAGAGAAGTAAGCTTGAAATATGATGAACCAAGTATGAGAAGTGCATAGATATGATGCATATGTGATTCAATGGCTATAATGAATGATTATGAATGCTTATGTGGCTTATGCACTCAATTTTATATGAGATACGAGTTTTTCCGGGTAAAGAACAGTGGCTTGCCACCACGTGTTCCAGGTTGAGACTCAATACTCTGTTGACCCTATGTCGTAAGGGTGACTGGGCACGTATAAATTCCCAGGAAGGATACCCCCAATGAGTAAGTTTTATATATGGGAAAAAGCTATGCATAGACTCTTGGGGATGCGCGACGGGAGATAGTCCAGGGTTTAGCAGCCGAACTTGTCGGGTTGGCTTGATAACCGACAGATAAGACTCATCAGCCATAGGACAGGCATGCATAATGTAACCACCTTACCCCATGAGGTTTGTGATTCCTCATTCTATATAACATTCGCTGACGTGCATAGGTTTAGATATATAAATATATAGCATAGATAACGAATTAGAATTAGAACACGTAGCGCTAAAACTTTTTCTTTCAGTGCTTCTGAGTGATGAGTTGTGGTAATTAGATAATTATCCCTATAGTTAATTTGGTTCTTTTAAAACTAACTACCTTTTAATAATTGATTAAATGATGAATTAGTAGAGGAATATAGTTATGTCATTAGGCTAGTTAGCACATGATTAAACACATTGAACCACTCTTTTCCCTTCTCACGGTTCAACCGAACCATACTCCTTTTAACTAAACCAAACAGAAGGCAACCCTAATTAAACTCATTCTCTCCTTCTCTCATAACCGAACGGAACTTCAAGGAAAACCATATTTACCTCTTCAATCATTAATGATGTGATGTGGTATTGTAAGAGGAGAAAGCCACGAAGCTTTTTGGCACCAACTCACTTCTTTCCTACCTCCTATAGGTATATATGGATGAATCAAGCTTCTCACTTTTCCTAGACCCAACAAAAATGCACGGCAAGAATAGAAGAGAGGGACAGAGATGAAGCTAAGAGAGGAGAAGGGAGCAAGAATGGCGACTGATCAAGGAGAAGAAGGAGAAACACAAGCAAACTCATCATCATCTTCGTGCATCACCATCAGGGAAGAAGAGAAGGACAACCATGGAAGTTGCTACCCGATGTCAGAGGAGGAGCTCTACCCCTTTTCCTTCCTGATTTCTTTAACGTTCTTCTTGCTGGGTAAGAACCAGTAGCTTCTGTATTCTTCTGTTCTTTCCTAATTTGAAAGTTCCATTCTTATTAAGCTTCAAATTCTTTAATTAGTGGTCAAATCAATCAAGCTCAGTCCGTCACAAGAGTAAGAACCCTTCTCTTGCTCCATATGAAGTTCGTCCATTTGGCCCTATAAATTAACAAATTTCTTTAATTATGTTTGTTAGGGTTTTTGATTTAAGTTAAGCAAAGGACAGAATTTGGGTTGTAAATTCTCAAAGAAAGGTAAAGGTTAGGACAATTAGACTATTATTCTTGTGGCTGTGCCTGTGATGAGAATAGATAAACTATAATATGCTTGATTGATGATAAATATGGCTCTAATATGTATTTGAATGATGGTTAGTGATAAACCCATATTTTATGATATAATTTGTGCTCAAATTGAGTGTTTCTATCAATCCTTCACCCACTTATTCATGTAAATTGCATGGTTTTACTTTTCCTTCCTTATATTATGATATATGTTAAAAACATGTTTCCTATGCTTTAAAAATATTAATTTTAATTACCCTTTATTACCATTCGATGCCGTGATTTGTGTGTTAAGTGTTTCAGATCTCATAGGGTAGGAATGGCTCAAAGGACAAAAAGGAAACATACAAAATGGAAGGAAAGCATAAAAATGGAGTTTTGAAGAAAAGGCAGCAACATGAACGCGTGCCTAGCGCAAAAATGCAACGACGCGAACGCGTAGATGATGCGAACGCGCGCCTTGAGCAGAACACAATTAACGCGTACGCGTGACCGACGCGTACGCGTGATAAGGAAAACTCCTAGATGACGTGAACGCGTGACCCACGCGAACGCGTGACCCACGCGAACGCGTGACCCACGCGAACGCGTGACCCACGCGAACGCGTGACCCACGCGAACGCGTGACAGACGCCATGTACAAAAATCTGCAGAAAATGCCCCCAGCAATTTTTGGACCCTTTTTCGGCCTAAATCCAAGCCAGAAACACAGAATATAAGCCAGAGAATGGAGGAATCAAAAGAGATGCGGAGGACAACTGAATAATACATAATTATTAGGATTTAGATGTAGTTTTAGAGAGAGAGAGGCTCTCTCCTCTCTCTTAGGATTTAGGATTTAGGACTTAGATTTTTAGAATTAGGATTCCTTCAGTTTATGGTTATTTCTTCAATCACAGGTTCAATGTTCCTTTAAATCACTTTCTAGTTTTATTTACTTTATTACTTTGATTGATATTTATTTTCCAGATTTGGCTTATAGACCCTTCATGTTATGATTTTCTTAATTAATATAATTTGAGGTATTTCAGACTAATAATTACCTTATTCTATTTATGATGATTTCAATTCAATTTAGATTTATTTTCTCCTTTTGGCTTTGGTTAAGTAATTTATAACACTTGAGTTATCAAACTCAGCTGTTGATTGGAATTGGAATTCTTTGCTGGTTAATTTGTATTCCAATAACTCTAGTCTCTCCATAGGAGTTGACTAAGACCTGAGGATCAAATTAATTTGTCTACTTGACTTTCCTTTGTTTAGCAAGGGTTAATTAAAAGTGGGAGCTGAATCCAATTCTCTTCACACTTGATAAGGATAATTAGGATAGGACTTCAATTTCTTATACCTTGCCAAGAGATTTTATTATTATTAATTTATTCTTCTTGTTATTTAAATTATTTGTTCCCTATTTCAAAAACCTAAAAATACACTTTTACTCATAACCAATAATAAATCATACTGCCCTGCAACTCCTTGAGAAGACAACCCGAGGTTTGAATATTTCGGTATATTATTTTTATTGGGTTTGCTTAAGTGACAACCAAAACTTTTGTAAGAAAGGAATTCTTGTCGGTCTAGAAGCTATACTTACAACAGGAATTTATTTGTGAAAATTCTAGATCGCGCGAGAGTTTCGCTCTTTAAAATGGCGCCGTTGCCGGGGAGTTGCAAATGTGTGCCTTATTATTGGTTATTGTAAATATTTCCTTTTGCTTGTTTATTTGTTTTTATTTTTGCTTTTAATTTTTATTATTTACTATGAATTCTCACCCCTGTCGCTTTGAGTTTGTGATGAGCGGATAATTTATACGCTTTTTGACATTGTTTTTAGTATGTTTTTAGTAGGATCTAGTTACTTTTAGGGATGTTTTTAATAGATTTTGTGTTAAATTCACATTTCTGGACTTTACTATGAGTTTGTGTATTTTTCTGTGATTTCAGGTATTTTCTGGCTGAAATTGAGGGACTTGAGCAAAAATCAGATTCAGAGGTTGAAGAAGGATTGCTGATGCTGTTGGATTCTGACCTCCCTGCACTCAAAGTGGATTTTCTGGAGCTACAGAACTCGAAATGGCGCGCTTCCAATTGCGTTGGAAAGTAGACATCCAGGGCTTTTCATCAATATATAATAGTCTATACTTTGGCCAAGAATTGACGACGTAAACTGGCGTTCAACGCCAGCCTTCTGCCCAAATCTGGCGTCCAGCGCCAGAAAAGGATCCAAAACCAGAGTTGAACGCCCAAACTGGCACAGAAACTGGCGTTCAACTCCACAAATGGCCTCTGCACGTGCAACACTCAGGCTCAGCCCAAACACACACCAAGTGGGCCCCGGAAGTGGATTTATGCATCAATTACTTACTCATGTAAACCCTAGTAGCTAGTTTATTATAAATAGGACCTTTTACTATTGTATTAGGCATCTTTGGATTACCTTATGATCCTTTGATCACGTTTTAGGGGGCTGGCCATCTCGGCCATGCCTGGACCTCTCACTTATGTATTTTCAACGGTAGAGTTTCTACACTCCATAGATTAAGGTGTGGAGCTCTGCTGTTCCTCAAAGATTAATGCAAAGTACTTCTGTTTTCTATTCAATTCTTCTTATTTCGCTTCTAAGATATCCATTCGCACCCAAGAACGTGATGAAGGTGATGATTATGTGTGACGCTCATCATCCTTCTCCCTTATGAACGCGTGCCTGACAAACACTTCTGTTCTACATGAATTAAGCTAGAATGAGTATCTCTTAGATCTCCTAACCAGAATCTTCGTGGCGTAAGCTAGAATGATGGCGGCATTCAAGAGAATCCGGAAGGTCTAAACCTTGTCTGTGGTATTCTGAGTAGGATTCAATGATTGAATGACTGTGACGAGATTCAAACTCGCGAGTGCTGGGCGTTAGTGACAGACGCAAAAGGAGGGTGAATCCTATTCCAGCATGATTGGGAACCGACAGATGAATAGCCGTGCCGTGACAGGGTGCGTGAGCATATTATTCACTGAGAGGAGGGGATGTAGCCACTGACAACGGTGATGCCCTTGCATAAAGCCAGCCATGGAAAGGAGTAAGACTGATTGGATGAAGATAGCAGGAAAGCAGAGGTTCAGAGGAACGAAAAGCATCTCCATTCGTTTATCTGAAATTCCTACCAATGAATTACATAAGTATCTCTATCCCTATTTTATTATATTAAATTCGAAAACTCCATAATTATTTTATATCCGCCTGACTGAGATTTACAAGGTGACCATAGCTTGCTTCATACCAACAATCTCCGTGGGATTCGACCCTTACTCACGTAAGGTATTACTTGGACGACCCAGTGCACTTGCTGGTTAGTTGTATCGAAGTTGTGACAGACAATAAAACTAGATCAGAGCACCAGGCCTTTGAAGCCATGGATATGTATCACAATTTCGTGCACCAGTTTGGTTCTAATAATGTTGAAAGGAATGGAAGCTATAACAGGAACATGCATCAAGGTCAAAACAATCAAAGATGGATGGAGCCACGAGGATCTGATCAACCCTTTAGGCAACAATACCTTCCAAACTATCATGGACGACGACCATTCAATAATGCACTTCAGAACAATAGTTATGATGGACCCCCTTGTAATTACCGACAAGCCCCATCATACGCCTATGAACCACCTCTTCAACATAGCTTTGAACCACCACACTCACAAGCCAACTACCACCATTCACCTCCATATAACCCTAAGCCATATTCACCCCAATTCCAACCTAATTACTCCCGAGAACCACCACTTCCCTATGCATCATGTCTGTATCCATCACTCCAAGAATCAAGGGAGCAACTCAAGGAAACATTTGAAAAATTTTATGCCACACTACACCAATTGAATCAAGCGATAAATAGACTACCTTCCCGATGTTTGGACACTCAAGTAACCCCATGGCTTCATGTGGACAAACTAATGAAGAACGCAACATGAAGGAGATACTAGAAACACCACTGGACAGTACGGAGCATGACTTTGTACTGGAACAAGTGGAGGAAGCTGAAATTATCGAAGAAGAAGAATTGGTTGAAGACTTAGGAGACGCTAAACCTCCATGGGAATCCAGAATTATGGAGAATTCCGTCAAGAGAAATGCAGTTGATGCTAAGGAGGATAGTGCACAACCTCCAAAGCAGGAATCTTATAAAGAACTGGACGGAATAACTCAACAAGCAAGTTTCCTTGATAATGAAGATCACGAGTCAAGTTCTCCTAGTAATGAACTTGCATCCGCAAGTGAATTCTTTGAGATGGAAGAATCTTCCCCAAGTGAATACGAAGATGATGCAGAGGTAAATTTTTCGCGACCTCCAATTTATGATTTGAGTGATGAGGAAGATATCGAAGAGTTGGATCAAGATGTGGTTGAATTTGAAGAAAATTACAAAGAAGTGGAAGAATTCACAGAAGAACACAAGGGAGATGAGCTTGCAAAACCACTGGAAACACCTATCCCAAGGCCATTGATGGGTTGGAAACGGATTTCCAACACCTAAACTCACCGGCAAGTGTACCGGGTCGTATCAAGTAGTAAAACTCACTTAGAGTGAGGTCGATCCCACAGGGATTGATGGATCAAGCAACTTTAGTGGGTGATTAGTTTAGTCAAGCTAACATTGGTGAGTGATAATTGATGCAGCAGAAAGTAAATGACAAGAAAATTTAAAGTGCAGAAAGTAAAATTGCAAGTAACTTAAAGAGCAAGAAATGTAAATTGACAGAATCTTAAATGACAAGAAATATAAATTGCATCAAATGTAAAGGGGATTGGGTGTAGGAAATTTAAAGGAAGCAGTAAGCAGAACTTAGAACAATTGCAGAAAAATTAAATTGCATGAAAAGTAAAAGGAATTGGGTGCTGGAAATTAAAATAGAACTGAAAAAATAAGAAGTGCAGTAAACTAAAGAGCTCTCAGGTTATGAAATTCGGAAACAGATTGATTCAATACCAAAACAAAAATGTAGAAGTACAGAAGAATTAAAATAGAATTTAAATTTAGCTCAATTGTGAAATCTAAAGGAGAAATTCAAGATCTCAGGAAATCAATGAGACTAGAAAATAAGTCTAGATCTCAATTCCTTCCTTGATCCAATAGAGAATAATTGCAAAAGAAAATAGAGAAGAAAGCAGTAAAGACAATTTAGATCCAAATCACAATTCCTTGAAATTATGCAGAAAGTAACAAGAGAGATCTTAGATCAAGATTGAAACAGAATTTCTTCAATTCTTAATCCAAGATTCAAAACAAAGAGTAGAGAGTGCAAAAGTAAGAACAAGAAAGAAGAGAGATCAATTCTCCTTCCTAATTCCCAAAAATCAAATTCAAAGAAGAAAATTAAGAGAGCTCCTACTACCACTGCTCTCTAGTAGAGCTAGCCTCCTAACAAAGATGAAAATGATGCCTTATATAGGCTTTACAAAATGAAAATGAAAATTAAATTGAAAATAAATTACAATTAATTGAAATTCCTATTCTAACTTGTTCTTGTGCCTTTGAGTAATGATGTGGGCTTGGCTTGCTTCGGGTTTGAAGAGAGATGGGTCCATTTGGCCTTGGTTCAATTGGTGAAGAATTGAATCCAATTTGATTTTTAATTGAATTTTGGACCATGGGTGCTACTCCCAGGGAACGGCTCAGTTGATTAAGTGAACTGAGCTCTCCATTTGCTTGTGGCGCGTAAATTTGTGCGCACCAAGCCTTCCTTGTTGCTGCCCCCTTTGATCCTTGCCCGTGTCACATTGTTGGAGTGCATGGGGGAGTAGTGCTCGGTTAGGAAAGTGAACTGAGCTTTCCTTTGTAGCGCCTTGCTTTGGGCTTCATGTTTCCAAGTTCGAGCCTTGGTGGAAGCACTTTTGTGAGCCTTTTCCTTGAATTTTCTTGAGTAGGAGAGCACGACAAATCTCAGTTGGGAAAATGAACTGAGTTTTCATGGGCCTTGGCCTTCCAATTTTTGCTTTCCTTATGTCTCCCCCTTCGAGCCTTGGTGAAGCCACTTTGGTTTATTTTTGCTTATTTTTGGTCCTTAAAGATGCCTTTCACGTGTGCCTCAATTTCATGCCAAATATAAACTACTATATATCATTGGAAAGCTCTGAATGTCAGCTTTCTAACACAACTAGAAGCACATCAATTGGACATTTGTAGCTCAAGTTATGGTCCTTAAAGGAGGCATAGTCATGCTGTAAGCGCCCAAGTTTAACTTAGCGAGAATTCTTGCTTCCAAGCCAAATTTTTCACGACAAAGCTAGGTTCACTTAGTTAACCGAGCTTTGAGTGCTGATTGTCAAGCTTCCTTGATTTGGTCATGGGCCACGCTTTTAAAAGCGTGGCCTAAGGCTCCAAAGTGTGCTCCAACTTCAAAGTGTGCCCCAAAACTCTTTTTTTCTCCTTTTTAGCTTATGTTATGCTTTTTGCTTCTTTTTCTTCTTATTTTCTACAAAATTTATCAAATCAAAAGATCAAAGAAATATAATATTTAAGCATAAAAGCATTCAATATTTAAGCACAAATCATCAATTTTTTGTATGAAAAAGCATAGAAAAACATGACATGGTGACATGTCATCACAACACCAAACTTAAACCTTGCTTGTCCCCAAGCAAGAAAAGAATCATGCAATAAAGATTGACAATCCAAGGTAAGAATAATAGCAAGTTAATGTTCATGGTAGGCTAGTTTCTTATGCATGCTACAATCAACAAAGAAATATAAATGATTGATGCTTCTATCTATCTCAATTTATGAAATCTTTTCCTTATACTTCTTCCTTGAAGCAAGCTTTTGATTTTCTTATTAGCTTTTCCTTTTGGGTGCTTTTCCCCATGAGTTGATAACAAAGCTACGACTTCTAAATGCTTTGTTTTCAAGTATTACCACTTGATACATAAGCACCACAAGCATTTAATTAGAGGACTTCATTAAGCTCATTTGTTTCTTTTCTTGACTCTCTAATCATTGATGCTCAAAGCCTTGAGCTTTGAGGGAGTGCTTTTGCAGTTGAGCCTAGCCTTGACTTCTAAGTGTTTTGTTTTCAAGCATTTTACTTGATACATAAACACCACAAGTACTTAACAATGAAATTGTCATTGGTACTCAGAGCCTTCAGCTTTCTCATTCTTTTCCTTTTTCTTTCTTGCCTTATTTTGTAATTGCTTCTTCAAGGTTTTCATGATTTCCAAAGGTTTCACAAAATATACTAGATAAAAACTTCAGTTAAATAAAATCTAATGCAATTGAGCAACAATCAATCATACTAGCGTTCCAATATTTGTATGCACATGCTAAATTCTTCTTTAATTCCTTGTTTGTTTATGATCATGATACTTTACTGCTTTTGAATTCACAAAACTCAAGTTGATAGTCATAATGGCATGGTAACATGTTACAAATCAAGATGCAGGCAATGCTTATCCATACCACACATGTAAACAGGGAAGATAAAGACAATCATGCAATTTAAGTGCTGGAAACAAATGAGAGGGAAAAGGAACTTTACAACCTTGCAATTCTTCTTCTATATTGTTGTCCTCTATTCTTCCTTCTTCCCATACCAATACTCAGAATGCTTGCTCATCCTCAAGCAACAATTAGAACAACGGCTATGGGGCTAAGATGGATCATGAATGTCTTACATAATGAAATATTAGTAGCACATGTGTTTTAAGCAAGCAAAATTAAAGATAACAATCAAGGCACAAGAGACAGAGACATTTTGATTGCATAGATAAGAAGGTGTGCACAATACATTGCATAAAAGATAAGTGGCACACCAAACTTAATGTGACACTTTCACTTGGAATTAATGCAAGTATCTTGTAAGAATTGGAACCAAATTTTGTTGCATAGCAACACCAAACTTAGAATGCAATCATATGTCAATTTATTTGAATTAAAACTAAGCAAATGAAACTATTATTTGTTAAGTACAATCCCCAAGCCAAGAATCTGTCATGAATAAGGATCTCTTGGTGATGTACTAACAAAGACAGTTAATAAGCAAACCAGAGGAAAGCATTTAAAAACAGAAAAATAACTAAAGCAAGTAGAATGAAAAAGTGTTAAATCAAAAGAGAAAAATAAAACTCAGAGGCATTGTGATTATGCAAACAAGTGGTGAGTGTGACACTATGCAATCATCCAGAGGGATTGAAAACAAAGTGTTGCATGGCAACACCAAACTTAGAATGTAACCTATATGCCAATTTATTGAATTTAAACAAAGCAAAGAAAGAAAACAAAGCAGAGAAGAGAAATTATACCTACGGTTGACATGTTGTTCACTTTCTTCCTCTTCTTCCAGTTTGTTAAGAGGAATGACCTTAAGAGGGGAGAAGATTCAGCTACTGTCCCTTGTCTTGGCCTTTCCTCAGCAAGCTTCCTTTTGTAAATAGCTTGATTGAGCTTGCTTGCTGGATTAGGGACAAAATTGGTGCTCTTGCTAGTTGCCTTCACTTCTTTGGATTCAAGACTTGGTTGCTGTGTGATTATTGGAGTTTTATATTCATCCAGAGCCTTTTGAATTGGTGGTTCTATGAGCTTTTCCTCTATGTACTTCTCTGCTTCACTTGAGTTTAGAATTTTTTGGTTGTCTTTCTCACTTTCTTCTCTTCCACTTTGTCCCTTGCACTCAACATTTGACTTAATATCTTTTTCATTGAGGAGGTTTGTTGATCTTCCCAACATTTCTTCATCTCCTCTTCATATTTTTTAATCTCAGAGTCAATTGTTGAGACTTTTTGGTCCAGGGGAGTTTGAGGAGGTTGTGAGTGTTCAAGTTCTCTTGTCATCTCAAGTGCAATTTCAGGTTCCAATACTTTCACCACCTCTTCATTTTTTGCAATTTCACTTGACACAGGGGCCTTGTGTTCTTGTTTTTCCATTTCCTCCTTCCTTGCATTCAACAATTGGCCTAACTGCACTTCCATATTTTTGAGGGAGTTCTCTTGTTCTTTCCAAACTTTCGTTGTCTTCTCCTCATATCTTTTGAGCATGGACTCAAGCTTTGAGAGCCTTAAGCGGTTCATGGAAGTTTGTGTAAGTGGTGAGTTTTGAAAGGGGCTTTCTGTTGAACCATGGTCAAGTGATGATATCTTTGGATGAATATCATATGGAGAATTAGAATTCCCTTCCCAGCCACCATTAGAATCATGACTTGCATCATTTTGTGGTGGAGGGAAATATCCCATATGGTTTTCTTGCTCATCTTGTGTCTCTGAAGCAAATCTCCATGGATTGGAGTGCTTAGAATTTGTATTTTCTTGGTGATATTCCCAGCCACCATTAGAGATTGACGATGGTGGGTAATATCCCATAAAATTTTGTTTGACCATAAGATGAGTTGAACTCCATTTGTATTTTGTAAAATACAACATCAATGAAAATTGAAATTCATGTCACAGAGAAAGAATTTCTTAGTGAGGATATAGCTCAAACACCTTGCCATCAACCTAAAACAGAGAACAAAAACAAAGAAAATGCTTGATCTAGTCTTCTCAACCACTGAATCATTGTTGATCTAATCAATCTCCGGCAACGGCGCCAAAAACTTGATGGGTTGGAAATGGATTTCCAACACCTAAACTCACTGGCAAGTGTACCGGGTCGTATCAAGTAGTAAAACTCACTTAGAGTGAGGTCGATCCCACAGGGATTGATGGATCAAGCAACTTTAGTGGGTGATTAGTTTAGTCAAGCTAATATTGGTGAGTGATAATTGATGCAACAAAAAGTAAATGACAAGAAAATTTAAAGTGCAGAAAGTAAAATTGCAAGTAACTTAAAGAGCAAGAAATGTAAATTGACAGAATCTTAAATGACAAGAAATGTAAATTGCATCAAATGTAAAGGGGATTGGGTGCAGGGAATTTAAAGGAAGCAGTAAGCAGAACTTAGAACAATTGCAGAAGAATTAAATTGCATGAAAAGTAAAAGGAATTGGGTGCTGGAAATTAAAACAGAACTGAAAAAATAAGAAGTGCAGTAAACTAAAGAGCTCTCAGGTTATGAAATTCGGAAACAGATTGATTCAATACCAAAACAGAAATGTAGAAGTGCAGGAGAATTAAAACAGAATTTAAATTTAGCTCAATTGTGAAATCTAAAGGAGAAATTCAAGATCTCAGGAAATCAATGAGACTAGAAAACAAGTCTAGATCTCAATTCCTTCCTTGATCCAATAGAGAATAATTGCAAAAGAAAATAGAGAAGAAAGCAGTAAAGATAATTTAGATCCAAATCACAATTCCTTGAAATTATGTAGAAAGTAACAAGAGAGATATAAGATCAAGATTGAAACAGAATTTCTTCAATTCTTAATCCAAGATTCAAAACAAAGAGTAGAGAGTGCAGAAGTAAGAACAAGGAAGAAGAGAAATCAATTCTCCTTTCTAATTCCCAAAAATCAAATTCAAAGAAGAAAATTAAGAGAGCTCCTACTACCACTACTCTCTAGTAGAGCTAGCCTCCTAACAAAGATGAAAATGATGCCTTATATAGGCTTTACAAAATGAAAATGAAATTGAAAACAAATTACAATTAATTGAAATTCCTATTCTAACTTGTTTTTGTGCCTTTGAATAATGATGTGGGCTTGGCTTGCTTTGGATTTGAAGAAAGATGGGTCCATTTGGCCTTGGTTCAATTGGTGAAGAATTGAATCCAATTTGATTTTTAATTGAATTTTGGACCATGGGTGCTACTCCCAGGGAACGGCTCAGTTGATTAAGTGAACTGAGCTCTCCATTTGCTTGTGGCGTGCCAATTTGTGCGCACCTTGTTGCTGCCCCCTTTGATCCTTGCCCGTGTCACATTGTTGGAGTGCATAGGGGAGTAGTGCTCGGTTAGGAAAGTGAACTGAGGTTTCCTTTGTAGCGCCTTGCTTTGGGCTTCATGTTTCCAAGTTGGAGCCTTGGTGGAAGCACTTTTGTGAGCCTTTTCCTTGAATTTTCTTGAGTGGGAGAGAACGACAAAGCTCAGTTAGGAAAGTGAACTGAGCTTTCATGGGCCTTGGCCTTCCAATTTTTGCTTTCCTTATGTCTCCCCCTTCGAGCCTTGGTGAAGTCACTTTGGTTTATTTTTACTTATTTTTGGTCCTTAAAGATGCCTTTCCCTTGTATCTCAATTTCATGCCAAATATTGACTACTATATATCGTTGGAAAGCTCTGAATGTTAGCTTTCCAACGCAACTAAAAGGATATCAATTGGACGTCTGTAGCTCAAGTTATGGTCCTTTAAAGGAGGCATAGTCATGCTGTGAGCGCCCAAGTTTAACTTAGCGAGAATTCTTGCTTCCAAGCCAAATTTTTCACGACAAAGCTAGGTTCACTTAGTTAACTGAGCTTTGAGTGCTGATTGTCAAGCTTCCTTGATTTGGTCATGGGCCACGCTTTTAAAAGCGTGGCCTAAGGCTCCAAAGTGTGCTCCAACTTCAAAGTGTGCCCCAAAACTCTTTTTTTTTCTCCTTTTTAGCTTATGTTATGATTTTTGCTTCT